>NC_136005.1:26345395-26645395 GCF_048128805.1 Centroberyx gerrardi
CGACTTCAGTAAGGACTATTGAAACATTAGCACTTTCAACCATACTTGTCTGTTTATTTCTATGTCAAATGAGCAAAAAATTCAGAATAAATGTAATACTCTTCCTAAGATAATATTTTACACAAAACACTAATTTTCACCTAAATTCCACTGAAAATAGTTCCACTTCTGCTTGGTCTACAGATTCGTTTGTTCGTATGCGGTAACTGCAACTTTGCAGTTAAACAATCAGTTATCAATAAATCATAATAATCAGATTATGTTACTGATTGAGTGTAGCATTGAATTATGTTACTGATTGCAGTTTTAAGCAGGTAATCACTAGTAGTTATACTAGCCTCCCCAACCGTGCAACTGTTTTTTTATGCAGAAATATTTGTTCTCCTGATCCCAGAGATGAGGTTCTGCTGTGTAACAGGTATTTAGCATGACTGTCCAATGAAGATATTAAAGGATAGATATTAAAAGTGTCATCTGCCCCCAGTAATTTATGAAAAAATAAACAGTATATTGCTGGATTGCTTTCTCCCATGGTTTGACTTCACAGATTGCCTCATAAGTTTTGGCCTTGACCAGTCTCGGCAAATGATTTATTCAACTGACCTCCAGCCTTCCAAGATAAAACATTTGTGATAACAGGATTATTATAAAGTAGATTTGTTTTTGTGTCTTAACACTCAAGTTAAACTGACTTGTATGTTGAATTATGATGGTTATTCAAGTTGTGAAAGGCTAATGTCAACCTCCAAACAAGACCCTGAATATACTTCACATTTACATGGCAAAATAAATTCTGGCTCAGAGCGTAAAGACACACTGCACAAAATAGAATGACTGTTTGGACATCCGCTTTCTAGATTTCAACAGATCACAAATCCACTTTGTCTTACATTAGAGATTAAAAATGGGTTATAAGAAGGGATTATATGATGTACAATCTTTACATATCAGTCTGAAAACAACAAAACACATTGTACACTCGACCAACTCAACATATTTGGGATGAACTATGATTGTCTCAGCTGTCACAATATGAAACACAAAGCCATATAAAGAAATTACTTTTTTTTTTTACATAGTTGCAGTTGGTGAACTGTAAATAAATTAAATGTTATATATATATATATACTGTGTAAGTTTTATATATTACCTGAAAGACATCATATAAGATATAAGAAACCCTGTGAGGAAATTTGGTTGTTTCAGCAGCAAATAGTAAAAGGATAGAGAAAAGAAAAATAGAATAAGAATAAAGCAAATCGGGTTTATATAAACATACGTACTTGAAAATGTATGAATGATAAGTCTGAAGTGCTGTGGCATGTCTGAGGGTGGGCAAAATAACAGCAGAACATACTGAGACAAAGAAAAAATGAATGAAAATAAGTATAGTATGGAAATATACCCAACAAAATAAATATATACAGTATGAAATAAGTGAAAAATTACAATAATATCAATATATACAATATACGAATGAAAAGAAGATGGGAATATAAAGAAAGTAATTATGTGAATTTATAGCTTATACAGGATGTGCAAAATGTGCATTGTATTCACATCAGCAGGTCAACAGAAGGTCATACATATTATACATTCAATTTACAGATGTAGGTAACATGTACAGAACGTGCAGTTTTGGATTATGTGCTATTACTAGCTATTCACCTTATGAAAAATTCCAATTATAGGATCCATTTGTGCAGAAAATGTGACGATGTGCAAAAGTGCATGTGCATTACTGTTCTCATTAAAAGCATCAATATCTGAGCACATTTGTGGCTGGAGGTAGCATATGTACATAAAAAAGTGTCCAGAAATATGTACCGATTCACATGAATGTACAATGGGGTTCACGATTCAATACAACCACTATACAATGTAATAAATAAAAGTTCAATGACAGCAAAGTATGACAGTGCAGAATTAGTTTTATTTCTGAGCCACAGATCTTTCTAGCAATGGCACTGGCTTGGTAGAACGAACAAAAACTCCCCATGCAATGGGAGTTTTTGTTCTAAAACAAAGTTCGAGCCAGAAAGTGAGTTGTGAAAGACAGATTTCTTGGCACCTGGCTAAGTAATTGTTGAGTCATTTGCATTGCACAACAGCCCTATCAACCCTCGCAGATATACTTTTTGCCCCTTTAAAAATGTAAATGGTTTGCGGTCTGGTGAACTGAAATGATGCAGTGTTTTGGTCCCACACCACTTGCGCTGTTGCAGTTTGCAACACTGAGGGCATTATAACAGTATTTTGCTTGCGAACGTTGCACTTCAAATAACTTTTGAAAATCTAAAAATGTGACTATTCTCTCGTTTACTTCAGTTTGAAACAATCGGATTCCAAAACCTGATGTTTAAATTATGCGCTCCAACCGCACACCGGCGCGCCGCTCTCCAAAATGTAACCGAGCCGGAGGGAATGTAAGTTTGATGAATCACTCTGATTGGCGAGTTGAGAGTTTGACGTGCCGTTGAACCAATGCATTGTGATCCGTGAGATGTGAGAGCGCACATGAAAGTGTTGACTCTCCGGAGTTGTCAGAGCCATCAGGGTCCCTGCCGTGCCACAGTGCTGCTGGCAGACAATAGTAATGGTATGGAGGCTGCTGATCCAGGGAGAGTGTCGAAATCCAACGCCTCGTCTCCTCCCCACCTTCATCTCGCAGCACACCTAATGACACGTCAAAGATCTTGGAAATCATCTCCAAAGTTTCACCAAACAGTTTCTGGGGAGAGTTTCTGTAATTGTTCAACTTTTAGACTGAACGTTGAAAGTGTGTTTTCAGTCACACCGTGTGGAAAAATCAAAAGCTTTCATGAATCCTCTTTTTCTTTTTTCTTTTTTCTCCTTTCACGTCTGTTCCACAAAATAATGTTTTGGGCTGTCAAGTGCGTTTAGAATAGACTCTACAGCAAATAAACACTCAAATCTCTGAAGCTTGGTGGAGCTGGTTCAATCTTTCCAGTTTTTGCCTGTGTGTATCTGCATGGATGGCAACATTGAACAGATTTATGTTCCTCTGGATTTCATTTGTGGAATGGAAGGAAATCAGGGGAAAGTACAACCTGACCACCGCTCTCCCTCTGTAATTTGCTTGTGTGCTGAGGCAGAAGGGAGTGGTTTTGATGGCTCTGAGTGCCGGGATTCACAACGCTCCGTCTCAGCACTAAGGCCCTGATGGTGAATCAGTGGAGTTGCGAAGACTGGGCAGGCCTTTTCGTTCCAGGTGCATGGTTTTCAGTAATAACCTGGGAACAACAGGACAGTGAGAACAACATGTAATTTCCCACCCTTGGAATAGTATTATGGAGAAAGGAGACCTGTTGAAGTTGAAGTTTTGTAGCGGGCAAAACCTGGGGCTATATTTACGCTGTGACCTATATATCTTTTGAAAGGATGGTGTTGTGCCAAAATGTGTATCCCCTAAAAATGCCAACTAGAGTAATGTATAGCCTGACTACTTGTAGAATCAACTGACGCTTGCAGTTTGAGATAAACACACAAACAAGTGTGATCTCCATTCATTATGCAGCAACAAGGTAGGCTACGTTCAGTCTTTGTAATGAACATCTCTAAAATGTTGTCTTACCATTTGAAAAGCAAACGACAGGAGAACAATCCGCAAAAATTTTAATGATTTTGTTTTCTTCCTTGTCGTGAAATGGAGGGACACCATCAGGGGGACCACAATTCGTGAGGGAAATAAATTTTGGTGCAACACCAGACCTACATCAATACAATCAAAATGCTGTGTTTGATGACAAGCATTTTGAACTCCCCGAGACTTAGAGGTATTTGGTATTGAAATAAGAAGAGTATTGCCAGTAGTGTAGTGTAAGACAGCGGTCCTCAATGTGGGGTCCAGGGACCACCAGGGGTCCTTGAGGGTTCCAGGGGGTCCCCAGCAAATTGATGAATTGTTAAACTTCAGCATGATTTCATTTACAAGAAGTTAACACAATTAGAGAATGTAGAAGAATGACTGTTTTGATCATAGTTTCACTGTTATCTCTCTACCTACGATACAGACATGGGATTCTGGACAAAATCATATTGAACGATAAAAAATATTCTCAGATTTGGGTTCAAGAGACAAAATCTCATCAAATAGGGGTCCGCGGCCCTAATGTGGACTAAATTAGGGGTCCTTGATATGAAAAAGGTTGAGAATCACTGGTGTAAGAGAAGTGGTATACAAAGCCATTCAAGGCTTACACTGAATAGTTAATTGTCCAAGCTCTGCTTTGGATGGGCCTCAGCCCACCAGCACACCTAGGGCAGAGTTGGAAGTGCTGCTGGTGTTCTAATTAATGTGTGGCTCAGGCTGATGTAGACAAATGGCAGGAAAATTATGCCTGAGCCTGGTGCCTTTTGTTACCGTATGTGAGCTGCATTTGTGAGAGGCATGGACTCAAAGATATTACTCAGATTGAATGTGACTAATTAGGAAAGCAGTTTTGATATGCACCATAATCTTGCAATGCGTGCACACACACACACACACACACAGAGGTTAGAGTGTCAGTCTGTGTTGCGGAATATGATTACTCACATAGCCTTTGCCCCAGAGTGGCTTTCAGTCACTTAGTCATTTCGGTTAATGGGTTTTAGCGCAGTCTTCATCATGCGTGCTCTGCCTCCTGTCCTGTAATGCTTTAAAGATTTGGGGATGCTGTTTCATCCTCTTGGCCCAAGAGCTTCCCTCCTGAGCAGCCAGTTGCTGATGAGCCTTGGGGACTGTCTGGATTCTCCTGTGGTGCTTTGGGACCAGTAGGCTTAAACAATGACCTTTAAGCTCCCTTTGTTGCAGCCTTGGCATTAGTCAGTGATGTTGATATGCAGCATTTCAAGTGATTGATGTGTATCAGATACTTAACTTTGTTAAGATACATCAAAGCAACACAGGGAATGGAGCTTCTTACCTTGCAATGTTCTAACCCTGACACTAATCTGCAAGATTAGTCTCCATCTTTGTTGCTCAGCGCTCGTTGCTGTGGTGTTTCTGCACTGCACTTCCCAGAGATCACCTGTCAATCAAACAGTGTGTCCAGTACAGTGACGTCTTTTCCTTGGATTTTCTGTTGATGCAGTTTGAGTTTCTGTAGGTGTCGCTCTTTTATTTGTCTGTTCAGCCATGGTGGCTATCACTGCTCATGCTAACTACCCAGTTCTTCTTCTGTTTATTACAAACAAACTGGAAATGTAAAACGCATCACTTCCTGTGAACCAGAGGATTTTTCTCAGGAAAGAGCTACCAGACACCGGGTGTTTAGAACAGCAAATTTAAAAGCTTTCATGAAGTTGGTATAGGTTGAATTGCAGATTATTACTTCAAGCTTCATAGGAGCTCCACAGTACCACTACCTTTAACACCAGTTCTCTTGACTCCTCCTAGGTGTCACCCTATGATTGCGTGAGGTCTTAGCCAATCAGCAGCAGCATCAGGACCAGAGCAGAGAGCGCCAACAGCCAGATCATGGACCATACTTTCAGATGGGTGTCGCCCCTCACCGTGGGAGCCCTTCATCTCCTGCTGCTGGCCAGACTGGTGCTGCCGTCCTACACAGAAAGTGAGTATCACTATCGTCCCTCCACACGAGGGAACGTCGCTGTGCAATTTTCTACACAGCTCTGAAATCCCCACTGGCACTAATCTACCTGTTTGAATATGTACAAGCAGGTAAGATCCATTTAGTTTCACACAATCTGCAGAGGCAGCTTTCCAGTCTGATGTCTGATCCAAGTTTGAATGTGACTTTGTTACCGAAACCCAGTGCTGCTGTCAGATGAAAAGCTTTTCATTACCACATTTATTTTGAGACATTAGTGTAATTACGGTAAACAAACAAGACCATCGCCGAGACGATTGGCAGCCTCTACCGGCTTCTACGCTGCATATTACACATGCAGCGTGTTCTGTGAATTTAACGGCACAGGGCTCATGTGTGAAAAGGAGCCGGTGTCGAAATGCCGGTAAATAAGTTCCACCAATTTCACTGCTCAAGACGTCGTAACGTTACTGGTAAAGTTCCGTATCGACCGTATGTGTGAATAATGCTGTAACGTTAACGGTATAAGCATGCACAACGTTAGGACGCTCTGTTGTGGAACTGTAGGAGGGAAATACAAACCAGTATACAACAGGCTGTAGCTTTACTATTTTGACGAAAATGTGGAATTGGACAGACGTGGAAATAAGAGAGATCCTGGAGTCCGGGCGGACGAACAGATTAGCCCGCTGTGTTTTCAAACTGCAGTGACTCCGGCAGTTACACATAATTTCTTGGAAATGACAACAGTGGAATTTAACGCTATTGCCAGTGTTGTGTGAATGGCAGCATTACGTTAAAAAAACAGAAAGACATGTCTTGTGTGAACAACAGAAACTGTTACCTTTACCGGAAAAATTAAAACAGCAATTTTACGGGTTTCATGTGTGAAAGGGACTCAGGTTAGATTTGGCAGGAAATCTGCTGTATTGCTTTACAGCACAAAACAGTAAGGGGGCGACCTTCCAACACAAAAGGAGCTGAAGAGTTTCTGGCAACAGCAGATGGTGGAAGGAGTGAAAGGCAGATGGAAAAACAGGAGGGGGACAGGACGCAATGGGGTTTATGGGAAATGTGGTCATAATTTGGAGAAACACTAGCATTACAATACCACTGATGTTAGATAGAGGCTACCAATCGTCTCCATCATGCTCTCATTTGTTTACAGTACGGTATGACAATTAGTTTGACAATGATGTATTGATGTTTAAAAATGATACACATCGCACTTTTAAAGTTATGAATTCAGTAGGCCTATAAAATGGGTTTCACAAAGTCTAAGGTTATAAAACCTAAACTGGAATTCTGAGGTTTGACAAGTATTGGTGCAAAAGTTCACATTTTTATCTCAAAGCTATACACAGCATTCCTGGGCTTCTCATTGGTCATGATTGTTCAACAAACTTCTTCTTGGTGTTAATCTTAGCCTGGTTAAGTGTGAATGCCAGTAGCTGCACAGGAGTCCCACTCACACAGAAAGCTTCTCACAACACTGTTGTTTCACTGTATTGTCACCCAACCTTCCCATTGTAATGTTACACAATGCAAATTACCTTGGGAGTTTAATTCACATTATTCAACTAGGATGTTTTTAACAGCATGGTACAGCAGCATTGAAGTGAATTGGCTCCAAACACTGTTCCTTTGTCATGCAATGTGCTCTATGTATTGCCTTAAGTCAAGGCACCACAGGTGTAAATGGTGATTTGATTGGTTGCTTTTGAGATATTATAATATTTTGCTGTTTATGTAACTAATCATCAAATACAACTATAAAAAGTAGATTTCTACATGTTTATACATTTTTATAAAAAGCAGAAAATCTGAGATTATATACTGTATATAGGCCTGTGTATACTGTGTATATCATATACATGTACATACATACATACCATATACAGATTTGTAAAGAATTTGTCCAAAAAAAGGAACATGTATGACTTTATCCACTGGGACAAAGTGTTCTGACATTTTGTACAGTTTTTATTAAATATTAGCTCATTTGAATATTTAAGATAAATCCAAGTCATAATGCAAAAAGTGTTTGTATGTGTGTCCATATTCAACATGTCAAATTTCATTCTGGTAGGATGAAAGGATTGTTTTTTCCCTATTTGCCTGTGATGCCTAAGACTTTTTCATTCCTTCAGGGGTTTTGAGGCTCGGCGTACCTTTTGAATGACAGCTGCTTCCCTCTGTTAACACTAGTGTCAAATCACACCTACTCAGACCCACTTGTTACTATAGATTTGCATCAGAAGCGTTTGAATATTGCTCACAGGATAAAGATAGCCTAAAATATAAAATAAAAGCAACATACAGTATAAAATAGATTATAGATTATATGGTAACACCAGGGCTTGAATTTAGCTCCAGCCACCAGCCAAATGCTGATCAATTTTGACTTTGCTTCCACTGAGTCTTTTGTATTTACTGCTATACTTTTGTATTAAGCTAATTAACTGCTGCTAAGACGTCTGCTGGAGAAATTACCCTATCAGTCAAAGTTATGCTCATACCCTGCGTAGAGTAACATGCAAATGAGTTGAACACCAACAAGGATAACAACATGCAACTCCCATTATGAGTATTGATTCAGACAGATGGGGGTCATGACTGGGTTTGGAGACTAACAAATTAGCCGAACGCACGGACCAGACACCGGCTAATGCAATGATGTTGTTTTGGTACTCCCATGAGAGTCCCATAGAAGCAAGTCAGCTATGTGTAATGAGCGCGACGTCAAAATTGGGACGGGCGGGGAGAGGTCGAATATTAAGAAAATGGGATTCCATATTAGTCTGGTGGTGGGCGGGGAGGCAGATGAGTCGGACGTTTCGTACGGTTGATAGCGTCCGTGCAGACCGGCGGCTTTATAAGAGCTGATTGCCTTTCAGGAGGAAAAGGAAAAGGCCTAAAAAGAGCTGGGTGTTGCCAAAAAACAGTGAGGCCTGGTGGTTAAGTTTTCTTTCACTTACCACTACATCGCCATTATCTTCATGTACCACTATCGTATAGGGCAGCATGTAACAACGCATTATGTAATAACAACGCATTATGTAATAACACGACAAAACGTAATAGATTTTCACTTCATTATGTAATAACACCCTCATTCTGTAATAATCTGCCGCATTTTGTAATACACAGCCTGAACGCAATATGTAATAATAAACCCTAACCCTAACCCTTCATGAACAGTGTGATTTTGAGTCCTGATCAATCAATCAATCAAGTTTTTATTTGTCACGTGTAATCATTCAGGTACAATCACAGTGAAATGTAATCCCGTCAGTTCTGATTCAAAAGTTTCGAGGGTTAGGCTACTTTTAAGATGGACAGGGAGTCTGTTTCAGAGATGCGCAGCATAGTGACTAAAGGTTGTTTCACTAAGTTCAGCCCTGGCACTGGGCACTACTAGCAGCCCACTCCCACTTGACCTGAGAGGCCTGGCAGGAGTGTACTCCTTAAACATGTCTGTAATGTATTTGGTCCCACTCCATGTATTGATTTATAAACAAGCAGCATTGCCTTATATTCAATTCTGTGGCTGACAGGAAGCCAGTGTAGTGACTTAAGAATCGGGGTGATGTGGTCTGACCTTTTGGTCCCTGTAAGAACTCTAGCAGCTGCATTTTGAATAAGCTGAAGCTTTTGATGGTCTTTTTGGGGAGCTCTGTCAAAAGACCGTTGCAGTAGTCTGCTAGAAATAAAAGCGTGAATGAGTTTTTCCAGGTTGGCTTTTGACATGAGGTCCCTGAGTTTGGCTGTATTTGTACAATGATAAAAAGCTGATCTTGTTACTGCTTTTATGTGGATATTTAGACTAAGATCAGAGTCAACTATAACGCCAGTCTAATTTAATATTTGGGAAGTTTAATTTAGCTTAATTGTTAAAAATATAACATGTACAGATGAAGACATCCATTTTCGTTGGTTATTACATAATGCACTGTATTATTACATTTTCATCATAAAAAAAGTGCAACTCCCACATTTTGTAATAACCACCGCAATATGTAATAATTTATTACAAAATGCGGGGAAATGTATTAAATATTGCGTTCAGGCTGTGTATTACAAAATGCGGCAGATTATTACAAAATGCGGGTGTTATTACATAATGAAGTGAAAATGTATTACATTTTGTCGTGTTATTACATAATGCGGTGTTACACAGCAGACTGCTTAGTCGACCAAAAAGTGTTGGTTCAATCCAGTAGTGATACTGACCAGCTATATTGGTGGTATGAAAGGTTAATTTGTGTGTTATTTTGACTGGGGGCTGCATTGCATTCTGGTCTATTGAGGCTACTGTCGGTGGGGAAATTTGTATCTCTGCCTCTTCTACAATGGATTTTTCAAAGCCCTCGTTCTTTGATTCTGAAGGACTGACGCCAAAACCTGACGTTTAGATTTTTATAGCTGGAAAATGTTCTTCTATCTGTAATCACTGTGTAATGAGTTCTCATCGGCTTCATTTTGTCTAGTCCTACTGTAGACTACTATATTCGTCATTTTTCCTATCAATAGCAAAGTTTTTGAAGTGTGCTATGGCGATTTGAGAACGATGTTCCTCAGCGTTGGGAAAGGTTTTCAGTATGTAGGCCACAGGCAGGACTATCCCTCTAAGCCACGGAGGAAGCCCTTGGAGGGCAATGTTACTGATCAACAAGTTCATTATCGTCTCTAGCCTGCTTTATGGCTGCAATAAACACATTGTGTAATTTCCCACTGTAATTTGCCAGATAGGAAAGTCAAATTCATCAGGGGGCTGCGTAAGCAATTATCTTTCACCACGAACACTCCTCAAACGCTGGAATATTTTTCTCAAGCATCAGTGAAAATGGCCTCTTTCTACATAGCTCTGGAGTGTAAAAAGCATGAACAGACAGAATGATATTATGCCTGCATGTGAAACACCAAGTGTCCCCTGGGAGCTTGAGCCTTATTAGAGGGAGTGCTTTACAGTCGCCACCTCTCTGGATGTCATTCGCACTTCACAATGCTTTGGAAAAGCATACTGGACCACGTGCAGAGTGTGGTTTACAGTATCTTGAGTTTTGCCTCTTGGTGGGAAATACTGCTTTGATTTCCCAAGGCATATAAAACCATTCCACCTTTGGCATCTGATTATGAGCCATATTGACAGAACTTTCAGACCGTACTGCAATGAGACATCTGTATCTCTTAAATTGTCATGTTCACAGACCACTACTGTAGGTAGTTGATTCTAGTGAACTGATCAATGGAAAAAGGAAATCCTAGCCCCAGTTACATCAATGTCATTTTCATGCTTTTGTGCAAGCTTTTGTAACCTATGATTCTTAAGTGAATTCAGTTATCCTTATCTTCAGATATCAGATCAGATATCTTATCTTGTAAATACCATTGTGATGACAGAACAAATAATATTTCCTCTGTCTGTTTTGTGTTTCCCTTTTATTGATAGAAAACCTGTCAAGTAATATCAAGAACCACACATCATGTTATGTCACCTTCAACTCCTGCAATAAATTGTTAAACGCATTCATCCTCCACATGTACTGCTTGAGCCTGGCCAGCACACCTATTGTGTTAGTCCTCCTGGAATCAGTAGTCTCCCACTATTTCAGTCGTACTGAACTCAAAGGTTTTGATAATGGCAGTTTTTATTATTTCAGTCCATATACTAGGTAGAAAACACAAAATGCTATAAATTACAAATTTCAGCCACGACTCAATGCCTCTCTCTCCCCACCTCTTTTGACCATGCAGACCCGCCGCTGCGACAGTAGCCTATTCTACCATATTTCCTTGTTATTGTTTTCTCTTCTATTTAATATTACCAATATCTGTGGGAGATATTGGAGCCTACAAAAAGTCCTACTTGTAATTCCCACTTGTAGGCTGACGTGAACAGTTTTTCCCAGTCGGCAGTTCGTATTTACGGTAAATCTCGTATGACGTGAACACTGCATAAACTAAACTAAAGATAACTCTGGATACTGTTGTTGAAATGCATTTAGCAATACACAGGTTGTGGTGACTCTAGAGGACATCAGGCTCTGCTGTTATAAACCTACAGGACCTTCAGACAGGCAGCAGCAGCTAGCTAATCTAAATGCTACAGGCTTGAGTGGCACATTATCAAGTGGGCACCATCCTTCACCTATGTTTGGTTGAATTAGGACCGCGAAGCAGTAAGTTCTGGCATCCCCGAACCAAATTAAATTCACTTGGTCATTTGATGAGACTTTTACCAATCACTGTTCATTTAGGGGAGGAAATTTGTACATAGAAAAATGGATCAAGATCATCCAAAGTTTCAGATTCAGATTCAGATGTATTGTACTTACTGTATGTGCATACAAGGAATTTAACTTGGTAAGTTGGTGCAGTGCAAATTGCAGACAGACAAAACTAAACAATAAAAAATAAGTGGCAACCAGTGCATTATTCAGACACAAAGCAATAGACAATAAGCATTCAAACAATACAAGTTAGCATTTAAAGATCGAAAATAGTACTATAAAATACTACTGGATCTTTAAAGAAGGTTCTCCAACAGGTCATTATGTTTTTTTACTGTAGCCACAGTCGCTCACTATTAGGGACTTCACACCTTCAACACCGAAATTGTACGTTCTCAACAGGTGTTTTGCTACCCAGCCCTGGGCCCATTTTATGGATAGTACACTGTTACCTTTTTTTCTCCTACTCAGGCTTGTAAGAAGTCTTTGTGCGCGCAAGTCCCCAGGGTCACATACACATCATGATTTGCAAAATAGAATCTGTTTATTCCCCGTTTCTTTGCCTTCCTCCTTCCAACTTTCAAGCACTGTGTGGGTACCGCTCCCATGGTTGCGTGGGAGGCAATTTTGAGGGTCATGAACAAGGAGCAGCAGAGAACAATGTATTATTTATAAGAACAAACACAAGTGGTAGCAGTGTCTTTGCATCCAGGCTCTCCAAATGGAAGTTTAGATTATTGAATTTCTCACAGGCTTGGCCGCCTGGTTTTGGGTATGTCATTATGGAGGAGGACGCAGAGGTAAAGATGTCCATATAGTAAATACTCTGTTCAGCCAGACGCTCGGCGAGGGCTTTGTATGAAAGAGGTATTACTTAAATGTTCATTACACTTCCCCAGTGCTCCTCCACACAGACTAATCAGTCTGCTTGTGTGGGCTCAGATGCATATATATAATTATCAATGAGCATGCTGAGTTAGCTGAGACTAGCTGTTAGGAACTGAAATCCACCCTCAGATACTCTTTCACTGTTCTATATCATCAATCTGTGATGTTCAGTGCATTCCAGGAATTATTTTGTGATAAAGTGTTGTAATTTTTTTCCAGTTCTCAGAGGATTACTATTGGATTTGCAATGTCTGTGTTGGCAGTTGATAAGACTGTAAATTGATTGGTTCATTGGAATGTAAAGCTTCATCTTGATTCAGCCGAGCTCTTCCTGATGGAGTTGTTTTGACGTATAGATTAAAACCCCAAAGTTTGCGGTATGGCATTTATTTATTTTTTTTAATTCATTGAATAATTTATTCACACTCGCAGAATGATTGACTGCACTGTTACATTACAATTAGGAATGACAGCAGATGTCAGCTAAACACGAGTTTGTAAACACCTCATTGAAATGGACCTGCAACTGAATTTCAGTGGGTTATGAAATTTGCAAAAGGTCCTTGGGTTTTCTGGATAGTACATTTGCATTTCAGTCAGAATGACTGCTTTTCTCAAAATGAAAAGCATTATTTTAATATGCTGAAAGCATTCATGGCATCAATGTGCATACTAGTGCGTTAGCGTGTATTTGTGTTGTGCATGTATGTGTGTGTGTATGAGTGTGTGTGTGTGTGTGTGTGTACTTGTGTGTTCACATGTGTACTGTAAGTAAGTGTGTGTGTATTTGATTGTTCCTGAATGTAGGTATGCGCAACTCTGTTTGTGCACTAATACATAATAATCTGTTGATGTTGCCATGTTAATTACATTTTCATATTCTCAAACCAACAAAGCGTGGATCTAATGTGCCAGGGACAAACAGATGCCTTCAGGGCCTCTGTCAGCAGTCAGCAGGTACAAACTATCACCCAGTCTACACCAGCAGAGACAATAGCTGACAGTGATCCCATCTCTACATGGTCTCCATCTGAAAAATATCCCATGGGTATGATATGGGTGATGCCCCACATCACCCGTATCAGTGATGTATTTCAGTTTCTGCTTGTGCATGTTTGAGCTGTTCCTATTCAGACTTGGACTATTCCATGTTTGCACTGAGGATTTTAGGCGTGCCTTTCAGCGGATTCATTCAAAACCTTGGCTTCTTTGTCCTTTCTATCGGTATGGTGGAGAGTCAGGCCAAGGACTTTTTCTCTGTTTCGTGTTTTGCTGGTGAGGCATTGCCTTTAGATACGCAGCACCTTGAATTCAGTTTTCTTTAGGATGATGACGCACAAAGATTGAAATTGCCCTTGGGACATTATTTGAATGAAAACAATAAAGCCTGCTTTTTTTTTTTTTTCAGTCACTTGCAATGCTCATTGCAACTTTGCATAAACACTTGTTATGACTCTCTGCATGGTGTAATTACCCATAGGAACATGTTACCTGAAGTAACATGGAGGGATGTGAGCTGGAGTAACATGTTACCTGAAGTAACATGGAGGGATGTGAGTAGGAGTAACATGGAGGGATGTGAGTAGGAGTAACATGGAGGGATGTGAGTAGGAGTAACATGGAGGGATGTGAGCTGGAGTAACATGTTACCTGAAGTAACATGGAGGGATGTGAGTAGGAGTAACATGGCGGGATGTAGGCTGGAGTAACATGTTACCTGAAGTAACGTGGAGGGATGTGAGCTGGAGTAACATGGAGGGATGTGAGTAGGAGTAACATGGAGGGATGTGAGCTGGAGTAACATGGAGGGATGTGAGTAGGAGTAACATGGAGGGATGTGAGCTGGAGCAACATGGAGGGATGTGGGCTGGAGTAACATGTTAACTGGAGTAACATGGAGGGATGTGAGCTGGAGTAACATGGAGGGATGTTACCTGAAGTAACATGGAGGGATGTGAGTAGGAGTAACATGGAGGGATGTGAGCTGGAGTAACATGGAGGGATGTGGGCTGGAGTAACATGTTAACTGGAGTAACATGGAGGGATGTGAGCTGGAGTAACATGGAGGGATGTTACCTGAAGTAACATGGAGGGATGTGAGTAGGAGTAACATGGAGGGATGTGAGCTGGAGTAACATGGAGGGATGTTACCTGAAGTAACATGGAGGGATGTGATTAGGAGTAACATGGAGGGATGTGAGCTGGAGTAACATGGAGGGATGTGGGCTGGAGTAACATGGCGGGATGTGGGCTGGAGTAACATGTTAACTGGAGTAACATGGAGGGATGTGGGCTGGAGTAACATGTTAACTGGAGTAACATGGAGGGATGTGGGCTGGAGTAACATGTTACCTGGAGTAACATGTTACCTGGAGTAACATGGAGGGATGTGGGCTGGAGTAACATGTTACCTGGAGTAACATGGAGGGATGTGGGCTGGAGTAACATGGGGGGATGTGGGCTGGAGTAACATGTTACCTGAAGTAATGTGGAGGGATGTGAGCTGGAGTAACATGGAGGGATGTTACCTGAAGTAACATGGAGGGATGTGGGCTGGAGTAACATGTTAACTGGAGTAACATGGAGGGATGTGGGCTGGAGTAACATGTTACCTGGAGTAACATGGAGGGATGTGGGCTGGAGTAACATGTTACCTGGAGTAACATGGAGGGATGTGGGCTGGAGTAACATGGGGGGATGTGGGCTGGAGTAACATGTTACCTGAAGTAATGTGGAGGGATGTGAGCTGGAGTAACATGGAGGGATGTTACCTGAAGTAACATGGAGGGATGTGAGTAGGAGTAACATGGAGGGATGTGAGCTGGAGTAACATGTTACCTGAAGTAACATGGAGGGATGTGAGCTGGAGTAACATGGAGGGATGTGAGCTGGAGTAACATGGAGGGATGTGAGCTGGAGTAACATGTTACCTGAAGTAACATGGAGGGATGTGAGCTGCAGTAACATGTTACCTGAAGTAACATGGAGGGATGTGAGCTGGAGTAACATGGAGGGATGTGAGCTGGAGTAACATGTTACCTGAAGTAACATGGAGGGATGTGAGCTGGAGTAACATGTTACCTGAAGTAACATGGAGGGATGTGAGCTGGAGTAACATGGAGGGATGTGGGCTGGAGTAACATGGAGGGATGTGAGTAGGAGTAACATGGAGGGATGTGAGCTGGAGTAACATGGAGGGATGTGAGCTGGAATAACATGTTACCTGAAGTAACATGGAGGGATGTGAGCTGGAGTAACATGGAGGGATGTGGGCTGGAGTAACATGGCGGGATGTGGGCTGGAGTAACATGTTAACTGGAGTAACATGGAGGGATGTAGGCTGGAGTAACATGGAGGGATGTGGGCTGGAGTAACATGTTAACTGGAGTAACATGGAGGGATGTGGGCTGGAGTAACATGTTACCTGGAGTAACATGGAGGGATGTGGGCTGGAGCAACATGTTACCTGGAGTAACATGGAGGGATGTGGGCTGGAGTAACATGGGGGGATGTGGGCTGGAGCAACATGTTACCTGGAGTAACATGGAGGGATGTGGGCTGGAGTAACATGGGGGGATGTGGGCTGGAGCAACATGTTACCTGGAGTAACATGGAGGGGTGTGGGCTGGAGTAACATGGGGGGATGTGGGCTGGAGTAACATGTTACCTGGAGCAACATGGAGGGATGTGGGAAGCAGTGAAGTAATTGACAAGATTTTGGTCATCAATCAATCGGTATGAATGAAAGTGATGTGAAAATAGGGTCCAGGACATAGTTATGCTTAAAGTCTTGGTCTGAAATGGGCCCTAAATGACTACGTAGCATGCAGCTACCTTGTGCCCATTGGTTTGAATGAGAAACGATTTGCAGCAACAATAACGACCCGTGTTCCAGTTCACTGAAGTGCAAATACAGAAACTGTTCCTCACTTTGTGACAATTGCCTGGTGAAGAAAAATAACAGACTAAAATCCCAAATGTCAGGGTATCCCTTTAAGGTGTACCAGTGCATTGCACGGCTTATTCCCGCTGTGTATCAGAGTTACGAGTGCAGTGAGCTCCTCAGACAGCTTCTCCCTTTTCTCCCCGCAGTCATGTATGTATCATCTTCCTGCCCGGTCTCTCTACCACACCACAGCAGAGGGAAGTTACCGACATACACGACTGACAATTTATGCTGACAGGCCCGTCAGAGCAGCGCTGGGGAACTGGCAGGATTTTAAGTGTTAGAGGGCAGGGGAATTGTGCTGTGAAACTAAATGAGCAGCGTTTGTTCTTTCCTCCGTCCATCAAAGTCTGCTCACTTGATCACCCGTAAATGCACTGCTTCTCTGTTTACATACATACAAACTCAATCACATAATGTCATAATGTCTCGCAGGATGTTAAAATATTGATTTAAATAGATGTTATTTATTGATAATGCAGGAGACCAAGAACATATTTTTGTTTTAGGACGTGGTACTTGGAATAGATTTTAAATTGAAATGCTGCATGCATCAGGTGAGCGCTTAATTGCTAGCCAGTGTGTTTTACTAGTATGGATTACAGTACTTTTCATTCAATTCAACAGTTTACTTTGTCTTTATTCATTGCTGAGAATGAAGCTGGCAGCATAATAGGCTATGCCACTTTTTTAATGGAACACAAGGCATAATGAAGGCATTTTACTCTGTATATATTAGCGTTGATGGCTAGTGTTTTGTTCCAACTAGAGGCAAACTGCATTGGCCTCTGCACAACTAAATTGATTCTTTTTTGAGTCTGAGCCTGTCTTGTTATTGAGCGACTTTGCATAAGTAAGTAACCCTCCGTTCCTCCCACGTGTCACAACATTCACGTTGGGAAGAGAAACTATTTTTTTTGTTCTGTGAAATGCATGTCAGTGATTCCACCTGGGGTGTCCAGAAGTAGGGAGCCAGATTGTTTATATGTCACTTTGACTGATCAGAGGTTGATTTGCATGGCTGCTCCCTCTCAACTCCAAAGCCTAATGAGACACTCTCAGAGGAGAAGAGACTTTGTGTGAAACTTTCGTCATTTGTCACTGTGAATTGCCTCTGAAACACAGCTTTCTTCCGCCTCACACAACATTTGACTGCCTGGCTGCATGCCTAGACACCATTAAATTCTTGACTCCAAATGAGAAAAAGGCCCTGTAAGACAAGTATGCTGTGGTGGATGACAATGAGACGTGAAACGATAGGCTGTAAACCAGGGAGTTTAAGAATAGGTTTAGTGCCGTGATCTGGGAAAAGTGACAAGTGGCCAGTCGTTTTTGTGGCGTCCTTTTACCACAGTCATTTTCCACCTGCTTACTCTTCCTCTAAGGCAGGATGACATCTGTCACACTGTAACTACTGACCCACATACATGAAGAATTGCATCCTAAAATGAGTTTTAAAAACATGACACCTACTCTAAAAAATGGATTGGCGACAATAAAGTAAAACTCACTGTTGATTGGTGAAATGAAAGTAAAACTCAACATATAAAGGTTAAAAAAACAATTTTTACTCCCCCGTAGCACAAAATGTTCACAATATATCTGCGGGGGGTTGATAGGGTTGCTGATCAGTACCAATCACTCAACCATTACTTGGCCAGGTGCAAAACTCACTTTCGTATTCTGCAACTGCATTCTGTTTTGGAACAAAAACTCCAATACAAACACCAATTCAAAGTGAGCATGTGGTAAAAAGAGGCACTTCCATCATCTGTAGGCTCATCTATCTTTTCAATATCATATAGCCAACACATGCATTATTAGATGGGGAGCTCTTCTTATAGCTACACATGGAGTTGCGGAGCTAAGCGGGAGAACTGTCTCCATTGTCAGCAGACAGTCAAATATAGGGTTATAACAGTATTTCAAAGCAATATCAGCCTGTCAGTAAAAATCAGACATCAGTGTGTCAGTGCTGTCTACCACCAGTATGAGGTGAGGATAGGCTCTTCCTCAACAGCTTCAGAGGTGTCAGTCTGTGAACCTGCACAGAAACCTGCCTCACCTGCCTTAAGAAGCTGCTAACCCACCATAAAGAAATGTATTAGTATAGCTTTCAATGGAGAGTGTTAGTGTCCCATGATGCTCTAAATGCTGTTTCAGATGCTTTTCAACCTTGACAGGAATACAATACTGGGGGAAACATTAGATAATTGTGTTTGTTTGGAATTAATTGTCATGAAAACGGTGAAAAACAGTCCAAAAAAAACCCATCGGTCAAACGCTAGTAAAATGGTATGGAGTGATAACGTTGCATTGCTACTTGGCATAAAGAATGACCAGCAGCAGCGCTAGCCAGTTAGTGTAGCATGTAAGTGCCATAATGTGCTGTGTGGATCGATTCCCTCGGTGGTGTTAGAAAGGCACCGGAGTGAACCAGCCTGCACTGAGCTGCACTCTGTCGCCACAGGCTTCTGCAGCATCTGCTGAAAGGCACCATCTCCTATTTACTGTGGCATCATTTACGGGAGTAATTGAATGAAGAAAACACTCTGCTCTTTGGAGCTAAACCACCCATGAAGAAGATGAGCTCATAACCAATACAGTTTATTCCAGCAATTATTCAGTAGCCTGGAGGATTTTAGATATAAAAGGCGAGTCTGATAAATACTTTGTGTTTTGGTGGGATGCCACAGCTCTGCACACATGCATTTAACTAGGGGGGAGCAGGGTTAGGTGATCACAGTAAGTATGCTGCAGACATGGAGGAGACTTTAGACTTAAAATACTAAAAAGCACTTCAGTTCATGTCAGTTGACTCTCAGTTTATCTAAATGTTTCTTTGAAAGTGATCATCACTAGAGTGCAAATGAATTACATGCTTTTGTGTTTGTTTTGATGGTATGAACTCTATATACACAGATTTTGAATTTTAATTAATTGATAAAAAAAAAAAAAATCTATTCACACCTTTTTGTTCCCACCTTAACTCAGTGTACATGAGGTTTTGCTCCAATGCTAACAACATAATCGATGTCGATTTTCTTTTTGTTCAAAATGCACTTAAAATTCCAGCAGTCATAAGACTGCAGTCCTTGGATCAGTGAATCAGTTTTTTTTTAAAAAAGCCCTCAAACAAATAAATTCTGTATCAACCATCACTTCTTGTAGAACCATCGCTTCTAGTTGTACTAAAAAGTTCAACTGCTTTTAGTTTATCATTTTTTTTCTGAGAAAAAAGAGAGAGAAAGAAAAGCAACAACACATAAAAGTCAAAGGAGAGTCAAATATGTAGTCAGTGATGAGTAATTACTATAATATTCATTTCCAGGTAATGTTATTGGGGAGAATTGCATTGACCCAAACACAGTCCCCACTGCATTTCTGCTCATACTGCAAACCACTTTAGTGCTTTGCCTGGCTGCAGCCACCTCCGATCCTTCTCAACAAACACATGCAGAACAAGTCTAAAGGAATTTAAGTGGCCTTTCCATTATTAATGAGGACAAACTGGGCGGACTCCAGCGCATTTATCGATTTCTTGCTCCAAATTGCCTCCTAATAGTGTTTCTGAACGCAGAAAATGGTTTCCAGGCCAGTTTTCGGTTGCAGCTCGGCCCCTCTCAGGCCTTCAGGATACCACTGAAGCTGTTTGTAAGAGTCTGTAATGGAAAGCGAGTGATGTCTCAGCGGAAATGGTGTTAGATTTGGTGCGAAGGTCTGTTCTAGTAGCCAGTAGCTGCCTGCTGGACAGGCTGCGTCAGAGCAAATGGCTCCAGATGGGATGGGAGATTCCCAGCTGGCCTCCCGCTCATTGCTGCCCCTTCAATAGAGAAGCCTTACTTTCGCTTTGTTCTTTGTTCTCTCTTTTATCCCTTCTTTTTTTCTCTTTCTTCACTTTTCTTTCTGTCTTTCGTCGTTTCTCTGCTTTCTCTGCTTTTCCACCCAACTCTCAAGCAAATTTTAAGCCAACCTTTGGAATGTTGCTAAAACAAAAAATGCAAATTAGGTGCATTTCCATCAGCTGGGGTTGAAGTGAATAAATCAACAAAAACAAATAAAAAACATCCGCCACAAAAATTGGAACGAGTCTTTCAAAAATTGCTTCAGTGTTGGGCAAGTTGTTCTTATTTATTGTCAGCTAATGTTGGTCATATTTCATGCTTCCATTTGAATATGAGAAAAAAGAAAGAAATGAATGTGGTAATATTCTACCAACGAATGGTCATACAACCACGATGGAGACTTGTCGACAAATGCATTTCCATCGCTATTTATCGCATAATGTCTTCTGAAGAAAACGCTTGTCTGCCTCAAGCAAGCATCTTTTGCAGTATTTAGGAATTTTGCCATTTCCATACAGCTTTTCTAATTTGATACATCCTAATTCGCATGAGAATACATGGATGGAAACCCCCTGAGGTAGTTGGTACAGCCTGTAGTGTATTAAGCAGTAAAATGTAAAATGTAAACAGTGAACATACACTCTCGCATAGGTCATATTTTTATGTAGGGCTGATAAAAAACAAAAGGCAATAGGTCACAATCGGCTACAAAACTGAAAAGCATCTCTTATGTTATGAAAATATTACAAAATAAATAATAATAAGGAGTGTTTCAATTACTTCGGCCTAGGGCTGATGCAAAATAAAAGGCAATACAGAACTGAATAACATCTCCTGGTGTGAAAATTCTAAATAAATACAATGTAATAAAATATAAGATAAAATAGAACTTGTGCCTAAAGGGCAGGGACCACGGATTGGCTTACGTGCACACGGGATGGAACGTTGTAACGAGGCTCGAGCACTTTTAATAAATACTTGAAGCCGGGGTCCTCTACCACTGCATATGGGCGCATAGCCGATGAAATGTAAATGCCAATTGACGTCCGTACCGTGACGGTTCGGGACGAATACACGTACCGTTACACCCCTAGTCTCCTCTGGGTTGCTGTTTTTCTCTGCCTCTCCCCTGACTAAACAAGGTTCTCCTCCCCTCTTTGGCTCCAGCCATGCATGTCCTCTGTGAGTTTGGCTTTACACAAAGATCAGCCTCTAAATGAGCAGGGAGGAGTGCATGACATTCACCACAAGCTAAGCCTATCATAGTTATACAGTGTGTGTAGCTGTTAAGGGTGTATGCATGGCTGTGCTTGTTTATTTTGTAAATTTATTCCTGTGTGTGTGTCAGTCAAAATTCAATCTCCCCCACATCCAGATTATAGCAAGTAAAGATAAACTGGCTGTTCAGGCATTAAGAATTACAGCATGTAATTCTCAGCAGACACCTCAGATTTGATTAAAAAACAAAGTCTCCTATCACAAGGACTTCCAGCTGCAATGGTCCAGCATTTAAGGAATACAGAGAGTTTTTGACTTAGCTGTTAAGTGATGAGAACATAGACACCAAAAGCATCCGATATGCTCCGGTGCTCAATGCTAACACTTTAGCATAGGATTTTGGTGAGTGATAGTAGGCTTCATGCTAACACCTTAGCATACACTATGTTGAGTGATAGTAGGCTCCATGTTAACACTTAAGCACTATGTTGAGTGATGTAGCTACATCAGCTACTTAAGGGATTATTTACAGCAAACTGGTCATCATATCAAAATGAGTGAAGTGGCTTGCTATAATGACTGGCTTGCTGTACATTATCCTACTATCCTCCTTATTAAGTCTGAAATCATTTGACACAAAATATTGATTTAGATCATTTTACTATAAGCTAAAGTAATTTACAAGCTTCCACCAGAAAAATTTGCAGTAACCAAGGAATAGCGTCTTTTTGGCACAAGGTGACACTATTTAATTTGATTACAAATCAACAAAACTGATATGATTAGATGTGAAACAGCGGTCTGAATCAGCAGTCTGTTATTCAGACAACAGACATCAGAATGCCTTCCAATCAGAATTGAGTACTCAACAAAGCTAGGAATAAATAGTTAATGAGTTAATAATATTTTGGGTCAGTACTCTCATTTTGGATAGTGTTAAGAGCCTAAGTGCCTAAGCCTAAATTAAGAGTTAAGTGAGTGGCTTATTATCGCTCAGCATGGTGTGTTATCATCACTTTCCTAATGGGACAGTCTTCCAAAAACTCTGCTGTTCTTCTGATGGAAATTATGCTGACGGTGGTCATGGAGGAGTTGGTTCACTTTCACATCCAACCCACAGAGTGATGAGTGTTTGCATGTATGCATGCTAGTGTGTGTGTGTGTGTGTGTGTGTACGTATGAATAGTTAGGTGAGGACAGCATGTAATATGAAACCTCATTATGAAATACAGATCGGCGCTGGGAGACACTCAGCTGAGCTTCATTATTGGCGATGTCCTCACATGTGTCTGCAGAGAAAACTAAATCAAATATTTCCTCGGCTCATTTGTTTTTACAGCCAGTCGGCCTGAAACCTGTAAGGCACCTGATCTCAGAGACTAATAACAGCTCTGCTAGATAGAGATCATGACCAACTCCAGTCTGCCAGTAAACTACAGAACAGAACAGGTTGAGACTGCCGCCTGTTAAGTATTTTTTTCCACAAAGCATGTTCCGCCTGAGCCCTAAGTTTAATTTAATCTATTTTTACACTTGTTTCACTCAATTCTATTGTTTGAAAACCCTGAAAAATTGGCACTAACCCTGATCCATTGAGGGCTAACTTGCTCTGGGCTAAAGTCAGGGTTAACACTCTTTAGGATGGGTTAGTGCGAACACAAGTCTGCCCACTGCTGAGAGGCCAGTTAGTCAAGGGTTAAAGGAAAAATCCTCCCAAGGATACTCTTAACACTGTTAGATAACATCAATCTGCGATGTCCACTGCATTCCAGGAGTTATTTTTTGATGAAGCACTGTAATTTACTTTTTGGTGTACCCACTTTCCCTCAATGTGCCTTGTCTACTTCTACTTAAGTTAGTGATTTCCTTCGTTTCCCAGAATGCCTTTTAACAGAATGCCCCAGAGAAGGGGCGTGAACTTGTTGCTTTCAATCAAAGGTGGCTGCTTTCAATCAAAGGTGGGCACATAAACACAGCTAGCTAGCCAACTGGTTTGTGAACATCGCAGTGTGTCTATGATCGCGGCCGTGCTCCTTAATCAAAACACATCATGTCTTGCGGCTGCATTGCATTTTGGTCTATTTTGGCTACTGTTGGTGGAGAAATTGTTATCTCTGCCTCTTCTATGATGAATTTCTCCCTGTATGATTGTTGTACGTCGGTGCAAAATGGCAGCTCTAGAAAGAAGCCCCTTGATTTTGAGGGATTGACACCAAAACGTTACATTTACCGTTGACCAGTTTTAGATAGCTGAAAAACTTTCAAAACTCTCTTGTAGCTGCACTGGAAATATCTTGGCATGACGTCACGTTGTCGACATTTGGCCAGTTATCCACAGGAATAAGAAAAATTCATCATCGAACAACAAAATGGGCCTAGGACTGTTATTGGCGACGGGAAATCGCCAATAGCTGTTACAGTGCTAAAGCTTTCAAGGGTAGATTTTTCCTTTAAAACGGTTCTAAAATGCAGGTAGCCCACAGCTAAGTGCAGTGTGGAAGGGGCTTTAGTGTGCAGTCTGTGAGGTTCAAGGGTCAATAGTTGTGTATCTTCTGGAATAAGCCCTCAGCAGTCAGCATGTGCCGATCCATTAGTTGTGTGTGTGACTGTTTATGTGTTAGAGATCTCCCTAATCTTTCTACCATCCAGATAATCTCTGCACCTCCCCATCTGTGTCACTACAAGTTGGATGGAGGGGCTTTGGTGGTCACACTGTATTTGGTCTTTATTTGTAGTACTATGTAGCTGTTAATGTAGCAAGAATGATGAGTGGGTTAAGAGTCAATGGGACTGACCCCATTTTTGGTATCAGAAATAGATCTTTTTGCAGCAAACCGGCTACCACATTTGGAAGAGATAACCGAAACATTAAAAATGCAACTTTTCTGTATGAGAATCTCACAAGATATATCGATCGACCTTTTGATCTTTTTGTGAGAAGAACCACAAGGTCCTCCACTGTCCCCAAATGTCTAAACATCTAAAAATACTCAAGGTGAGTGGATAAAAAAAATACTCAGACAATAAAGTATTTATTCCTATGGAGACCTTTCCTTGCAAGCAACTCTAGTGGAAACGAACACACTGCGTACAGAAGCGTTATGATACATCAAGGGCTTGGAGCCAAAGGAGCATAAGTGCGTTATAGTAAATTTTACAGGAGAGCCAAAACAAATTTTGATAAAACTTGGATCAGCTGCCATTACCACATACTAAGGACAAAATTTTAACTTTTTGTTTTATATTACTATAAAAACGATTACTATTTTGCTAGTATAATACATTTTTGTATGTGTCCCAGGACATATCACTTATTGATGTGTCCTGGGACACATTCAAAGACCTGTAAAACTCCTCATAACACTGAGGGATAACTTCAGCTACCAGCAGTCTTACTATCAGAGCTCATCTTGACCAGTTCACACTCCTAACATTATAAAATAACATTTTGAATCTATAGGCCTAAGTATTTCATGGGAATATTAACATATTTACATTCATCTAATATTGACCTAGAATATTCATTAGGATATGAATAGGATACTAAAAATGATGTGATCATGCTGCCATGCTAGTATTACTTACGTCAGCATGCATTTTGAGTTGACCTAAGTGCTGTTAGAATCCTCTACCCACAATGCTTGTTCAGTGTTAAAAGTGGGGTTTTGCTTGGTGTCAAAAGGGCATAAGTGCAGTTATGCCCTTTTGGCAGCAAACAAAACCCTACTTTTACTGTTACGGCTTTCAGTTTTTGTTTAATTCAAACTTATGGGTCATGATTTCAGTTGTGTGCTTTTGGCACTGAAAAGATCTCACTGAGACCTTTCAATTGATAATACTCATATTCGCCCAAAATCGCACTTACGCCCCTTTGGCTCCAAGCCCTCGACATTAATGATTCTCCACATGGGCTACATTTCCTCCCTTGAAAAGTTCTTTTCGTTCTTTTTTCTTCTTATTTTCTTCTTATCTCCAAGTGCCTGTCCTTGACGGATATATATACGAGAGGTCAAACGGACATATTTCTGCCATCGCCAAAAAGAAACCAAAAAAAAAACAGTCAGCAACCGCAGGGTCACATATGAATGTAACTGAGAGAGAATTCACAGCTGTCAGTGAAGTAAGGCGAGGGCACGGTGTGTTTTACATTTAGAGTGTCAAACCCCGGGGTCAGCCAACAGCAGTCATGGGAAATAAATAGCTAAATAATGGTATGAACTTCTTCCCTCTTCTCCCTCTGTGGAACCTCAGATGAAAACCTTGACTCTCCCACGCTAGGTTATCCTTCCATAGCGTTGCAAAGGCCAATATGTTCCTTGCTGTACATTGACCATCCTCTGGACCCTACAGTAGCCCGCTCTAAAAACCCGCATGACTGGATTTCCATGGAAATGTGCCCGGGGAGCAGCCCTTGGCTCGGAGAACACAAATGGGTTTTTGAATCGCATTGAACTTTATAAAGCGCACTTATCAGCTGCCAAAAGTTACTGTGAAAATGTCTCGCCCTCCCTGCATAATGCACTTCACGGGGTCCTGGGTGGGGAAATATGATTTAACCCCTGACTGGAAAATTTACCTTTCCTCTTCCTATCTAGCCATTTTGAAGATGTTGTTGTGACGGTATAGTTGTGGAATACTGATCGATGATATGGATATGTAGACACACTGGTGTTTCATGTGAGGACGGACAACACACAGCTACACACACACACACTCACGCACACATACACAAGAGGTGGGCAGCTAGAGAATAGCAGTCTTACAGTACAGTCCTGTGAGAGTTAAGCTTGGGCGATATCCAAAAATCACTGTCTTTTCACTGTCATATTCACAAAATATTGAGATATTCAATAATACTGAATATCGGCCCAAGCCTAGCGAGAGTAAAATTCCTGCTTGAAGGTTGTCAGCTCATGCTTGGCTCATGCAGGAAGAGCAGTGCAGTCACCCTCTAGTGAAGACCTCATGTTTACTGGTTTACATACTCTGCTAAGCATGGCTCCATAAAGTTCATTCATAGGAGGGTTGTATCAAGAAAGACAACAGATGTCTCATTTAGATTCATGTGAAACAGGGAGGATTGCCGCAGTCCTTCTGAGTCAGACTAAGGGAAAGGCAGAGGATGTAATTCTTTCACGTTATTCATAGACTTGGTGAAAGTCTAACATCACACAGAGGAGCCTATTAGAGGCCCTGTCTACAAGTGTTGTGTAGGATGATGATCACAGGACACTTGATCAACAAAGCCTGGTTCATGCTTCATGCGACGGACTGCGCCATGTCGATCACTGCCTGAAATTTGAATTTCGAAATTTGAATTTTTCTAAAGTACTGTTTTCAGATGCGCGGCCGATCAGCATGAATGCTACGGTACGCCGACGACACATCTTCATTCATATGGAGGAAGTATGAATCAGGCATAAGTTATGAGCTTTCAGTAGATGCTCCTGCAGTGCAAAGCTATTGTTGTTGTCATGTCTACATTCCCTCTGTCATGGTGTGTTGGTGTATGTCAAGTCATGTGTCTGAGGAACAATGGTTTTGAATGGACACATCTTTGTCTGACTGGCTGTGGAAATGGATTTCCTCCTTGAGGACAAATAAAGCTCTGATCTAGTCTCGCAGCCTGCTGGGCTGATTACTGTACGCATGCCTTTGCTAACCCGACAGGCATGTGTGTGTATGTTTGTTAATTGGCTGTGTCAAGTGTATCGGTTTATTGGTGTGAGTGGGTGGCCTGCCATAAAATACATATTGTATGGAGAAGAGCCACGAACCACAAACCACACAAGGAGAAAGAGGCAGGCAGGCAGCAGCCTGCTCCTAGAAGCCTGCTCTTTAAGTTCTGCTGTCACCTAAGCTTCTCTTCAAAGTTACAGCAGTGAAACAAGCTCTTATTTTAGGAGAAATGCTGACGGAGGGCGATCTGAGGGCAGCGGCAAAGCAGGGGGGAACTGCTGGATGACTATACCTTGATGCCTTCAAGCGCCAACACTTCAGGTCTCATCCACCCGTCGCGGCCTGCCTCTGCACAAACACTCCCCAATTACCGACACGCTGACCCTCCTCTCAAGGACCCACTTGTACCGCCAAGGCCAAATGTCTGCATTATGTTTCTGTTGCTGGGAACAGAGGTGGCGTGTCTGAAGGCGGAGCGCGGCGTTTTTATATGTTTTTGTTCACCCCGGGGTGCTCTGACATGCGGAATATTTAATTACACGTCTAACCACTTCACATTTGTAGCTGTCTCTCTCTGAAGGATGGCATGGCTTTGTGTGGGTTGCTATGAAGCGATAACAGGACTGGCGTGTCCTCCCAGACAATCGCAGCAAGTGTAACAGACTTGACAAGCTTATTCCACAATACTTGAAGTCAAATGTTCTCATTGCACTGGCAGATCATTTTGCTGTTTCAAGAAATTAAATGTGACACCATGATTATTTCTTAATGGAAGTCATATTATTAGAATTTCCTGAAATGAATATAGTAACACAATTTGACTTAAAAGATCTTGAAATAAGTTTTATAAGTCTGAATGCAAGATGAAGTCACCTGCAAAACAGATTGCAAGGGCGAGGGCAATTTGTTCATTTTTCCACCTCAGTGTAAAGATGTTGTGGAGCAAACAAGCCCTGGAAAAGAGCACTGCACAGCCAAATAGCCCCTTCTTCACCGTGTTGCTGTATAAGACTAATCCACCAAGGTTGGCACCCCTGCACCCTAAAGCCCCTTTATAATTGGGGCGTTCTCTGGTCTGAGCTGAGATTGTAGGATGGAAAACCCTCTGCCTTGCTGCCTGACTTGCTGGCGACGATGTCCGCGTCTTGCAGCAAATATAGCAGCTTTTCTGAATGGACAAACTCTTTGAGCAAAGTCTTTACATTTTAATATAATTTACATATGCATGACCATTACAGGTGCAAAGAGGCTTTATTTTTTTGACCAGCACTATGAGCCATGCTTTCCACTCATTGCAGACTGTACACCGTGGCTTTCGGATTCTCTTCCTTTAGTGAATCTGGGCCTCGAGGTCGGATTTACAATATATGACTATTCATGCATAGAAAGGAGAATTTTCAAGATTTATATCTGCCCATTTCTAGCTGTCAGCCTTATCACTATTAATACAACTGACAGGTGCTGTTTAGAAGCAGGGGAAGGACGGCGCTCAGCTATTTTCACTGGCAGTGGTTCTGACTAGGTGTGGCTACAGGCATGAGACACGTTTTGAAAGAGCATATTGTTATTGCAAGACTTACAGCAGATGTAGAGATGTAAAATCCCTGTAACCCGCCCGGAGCTGTTTCTCTTGTCACGGCTCTTCATCTGATATCGGTTATCCTCTCTTTCTCCTCTCCCCTCTCTTCCTTCCTTTGTCTCTTTCTTTCCGTCCATCTCTCTCCCTTAGGCATGCCCAGCTTCGTCAAGTCCCCCGACGACCAGACAGGGATTTCGGGGGGAGTGGCGTCGTTCGTATGCCAGGCGGTGGGCGAGCCCAAGCCGCGCATCACCTGGATGAAGAAGGGGAAGAAAGTCAGCTCTCAGCGCTTTGAGGTACGACTGATACGCCCCAGCGGAGACCCGGCCTCAAATCCCCTTCTCTGATGCGTTACGGTCTCCAGCCTCACACAGCTTATTAGAATACTGTGTGTGTGTGCATGTGAGATGCTGCAATTGTATATATGCAATTACAGTGTGTCAACATAAGAAAATTCCCTCTCTTCTCGACCGGGTCTGTCTGTTTCTCTGCAGTGGCGGTGAGGTTGAGCTGTGGGCTGCTAATTACCACCGTGTGCAAAAACATAACGAGTGGCACTTTCTCCAGGTTTATTAACACCACTTATGCAAATCAAGTCAGTCGCTATTTTCCAATTAGAATACCTGTAGCTGAGAAAACACCAGGAGATGAAGGGTTGACACAAGTACAGTGGGTACAGCGTCACTCCTCTTGGTCTGAGGTTGCAGTTAATTTTTTTATTACTGGCAATCTAGAATTTCTCTTAATCCCACCCTCTGACATTTGAAAGAGCAATTCTCAAATGGGACACACACTCTCTTATTTGACATTAAATACCATTATGCGTGTGTTTTTGTTTAGTAAATCGATGGGAATGACCATTTAAATAATCTCATCCTCCATTCTCTACGTACCAGTAATCCCTTAAAATAAACTTACATTCACCCTTTAATTCATGCAAAATCCCCTTAAAATGAGTTAAGGGAGTTATTAATTGAGGAGACCCCATCAAAACCACCTTAAACACCCCTTAACGTTAACTCCTTACTTTCTAATTTAATGTAAAATTCAGGGAGACTTTTGGGAACTTTCCATTAATGATCCTTAATTACTAGTGTCTCCACGAATCAACCCATGAATAAATCCCTTAAAAAGCCATACTAACCTTACTTTTTTGAAGCTGTTTAATGGATAATTAATGTTTATGTAATTAGAAATTAAGGACATTTCAGGGATAAAAGTAAGGGGGTTGGTTTTGTAGTGATATTGCCACACCGCAAACTACATATTAATTGTGTCTAAAAGTCTCCTGCCAAGTGTCTACCACATTTCCACGCGCAAAAACGCTGGTGCGCATAGGTTTGTAGATCAGAACCAGAACTTTTTCCCCATGCAGCTGCACTAACGCCACCACAGCCACTTGGTAAATACCCTGTGAGCCGTCCTGCATGACTCCGGAGCAGCGGGAAGGCTCATTAGCTGCCAGCCGGCCCAAATGACTTCAAGTGAAGCGGCTCAACATGAGTCCCGCGTAGACGGAGACTCTCGGCTCACGTCGTTGTGAGTAATAGGAATTATCTTCCACCTGTCTGCTCAGCGTTACTCAAACTGATGGCTACCCTGTGTGTGGGGTGGGGATACCTCCTACCAAGGCAGGAAGAAAGTCCAGCTCTCCGCCTTCAGTTGAATTAGGCTGTTATTCAGCTGAATTAAGATTTATAAAGTCGAGTCCAGCTTTTGAAGAAGTATAATGGAAAGAGAATCATGAATCAAGTGTGGTTTCACTGGCTCTATATATTAGTTTATAACGTGAAGGTTTCATATCTGGAGAATATGATTTTTTTCTATCTAGAGTAATATTATGAAAGTATGTTTTAGCAACTTGTTCGCACACTTTTTATGCAACTTGCAAACAGACCATTTCTCTGAGAACTTGGACATCTTGGTCTCAGACACTTTTGGATGCTGACTCAAACTTTTTCCTGCCTATCTAAAAAAATTTAAAGATATGTTTTTCTCCAGGTAGACCACCTTCATTATTTTCTCTCCAGCACTACAAACAATTTAGGGGATTACATCTGTGCATAGTATGCAATGCTCCTTAAGTGCATTGATTAGTCAAAATCCTCATGTTGAAAGATGTAGTACAGAGTTCCTGCAGATAAATCTAAGAAACCCCTGAATCTTCTCATGATATTTTCCGCCATATCGAGTATCGGCGAACAGCGATAACATCGTATATCGCAATATTTTGGCGGGACAGCAACAACTAAGGTGGTCTTCACTGCAGCTCTGATATATATGCAGACTTGCCATTATGTGTGCACAAGTTGAAAGTCTGTTACCGTGAAATACATTTTTTTTTTTCCTTACAATGGCTGTTTAATTGGCTCATGTCATTGTGAGTAATAGGAATTGTCTTCCACCTGTCTGCTCGGCGTTACTCAAACTGATGGCTACCCTGTGTGTGGGGTGGAGATACCTCCTACCAAGGCAGGAAGAAAGTCCAGCTCTCCGCCTCCTTCATTAGAACAAGAATGCGCTTCCTGCCAGCCGGCTGTTTGGGTCACACACACTGCAGCAGGGGCGGAAGTGCAGCGCCCGATGCCCTGACCTCTGAGTCTTTACCCCCCTCCCACCCCGAGATTCCTAAAGCCCCTCACATACCTGTGACTCACTCAAGCTCATCACTGTATACATCCTCTTTTAGCTGCTCTACCGGTCAGGACTGAACTCGAGACGGTCGAAATCGTCTCGACGGACTCGCCGTAATGCAGAGTCCTGCGAGAACCCGTTCCTCATATTTTCACCATTCCTCGAAATATAAAGTGGCGTCCATCTAAAGCCAGTATTAGTCCTCATGCTGAGTGATCAAACCAGGAGTTTTCTGCCGGCTGAGTGTCTGCTCTGCCCTTGCACTCGTGTCAGAAAAAAGTGTTTATGACTGCACTGATCAAAGAGACTCCGGAGTTTCAATGCCCAAGCTACGCTATTATCTGAATAAATTGGACCCCATATGTTTATTTCTTTTTTTACAAACTGTCCAGTAACTGGTATGGCTTGAATAGAAGTATTTGTGGTTATTCTGTCTTGTATTACCAGGTATCATAAACACATAAGTGCATTCTAATCACAATCGGGACATGATTAATAATTTAATAGAAACATTGCACAAAAACTCTAGGGTTTGAATCATTTTTGGGGCAAATGTGTACGCTGTAGTGTCTCATTACACAGTTATACCAGATTTATAACGCACTACATGCCAGATGTGATTATAGTGTAAGATTAGTGCATATACACTGATAAAACGCCTATAATGTGTTATGATGCCTCACAGTGCATTTCATGTGTTATAGCTGCAGCTTTAAAGTGGTATTCCACGAGTTCCTCATTTTGATCATCATTGCTGTTTCTACACAGATCACCTGTCAGTCAAACAGTGTGGGTGGAGCTTGGATTTTCTGTTGATGCAGTTTGAGTTTCTGTAGGTGGCGCTCTTTTCTTTGTCTGTTCAGCCATGGTGGCTATCACTGCTCATGCTAACTACCCAGTTCTTCTTCTGTTTATTCCAAACAAACTGGAAACATAAAACGCATCACTTCCTTCTTCCCAGAGTTGAGCCAAAATTTGAATCCCCTTAACAAAATTATTGCGGGGAAATTAATAAATGACAAGAAGACTGTAGAGCCTGACTCCTTCCTTGTAGAATCAATGGACACTTTGTTTCAATGCCCAAGCATACTCACTCCAATCATGCATACTGCCTCGCTTAAAATGCACTTGAGAGAGTTGGGTGGAAAACATGAGGTTAGGGAAGCAGAGAAACAAAGAAAGACAGAAAGAAAAGAGTGAGGCAAGTGAAACGACGATAAAGAGAAAGAGAGCATGGAGAAAAGAGAGAACAAGCAAAGCAAAAGGAAAGTAAAGCTGCCATATTTTCCTACGTCTACGTGGTTTCACTCACTCACAATCGCTTATGATCCAAGTGCGCTACAAGCTAGCGCACTAGCTATAAAGCCAGCACACTTGGATCAGTAAGTGACAGAGAACAGCAAAACAGACATTTATTTATATGAAAATGTCACTTATTATTAGTTGAAATCCTTTGTCTCTGCTGTCCGCCTCACTAGGTGATTGAGTTTGACGACGGCTCGGGCTCGGTGCTGCGCATCCAGCCGCTGAGGACCCACCGCGACGAAGCCATCTACGAATGCACAGCCACCAACAGTGTGGGGGAGATCAACACCAGCGCCAAGCTCACTGTTTTGGAGGGTAAGACCCCGACCGCCTGTCTGGCCTTCTCACTGTCTCGCTCCGGTTCCTTTCACTCTTTCAGACATGCAGTGTTTCTCCCTGTTTTTTGTTCTTCTTTTCCTCAGTTCTTTGACTCTCTGACAGCAGAGGGGGTTTCTCAGCTTGATCTGGATCAGGGTTGCCAGTTTCAAGTGATCCTGTGTAGCCCTGGTGTTGTGTTGGACCTCGTGTCTAGGAGGTTTGGTGTAAGCAGGAAAAACAACAAATCATTTTCTAAAATCATAACCACATGGTTTGATTTAAGAAAACATAAGCATTGTAGTTAAGAATGGAGTCTGTAAGAAGAATTGTGAAAAGCATTGCACTGAGTCACAGTACTTCAACGCTACATAGTTTAAGAAGTATTGCTTTAGAAGATAGTTTGCTAGACTAGAGTTTTTCCTTTTTTGTTGTTTTTCACCATACTTTCTATCACAACATTGCATAACATTCACACTCATGAACATAAATCCAATATAAATCCTTTGAAAATGTTCACACAAATTAAATTTGCCTCATATTTTACCAGAAAACCATGCTACAGCAGACTCATGATATTCATGTGATCTGTTTCTATGACCGTGTTGCTTTGCATCTGTTCCCACAATTGCACAATTTAAAAATTCATGCAAAAGAATAACACATGCCCACAATTTAATAAAATGGAGACACGTTTTTTTAAAGTGTGTGCTTGTGTGTGCTCAGACATAATTAGCTGAATGTACTTGATTGCATTGATTTATGTACTTTGGTTAGGCTGTTATTTAATTTAGTTGAGTTTGGGTATGTTTTATCAACACAGTTCTCTTAACACCACATTTGCATATTATGAAGGTATGTTTTGGCAACTTGTTTACACGCTTTTTGTGCAACTTGCGTGCAATTTGTTAATTTTGTGGTTGGCCATGACTTGCCTGCACCGAAATGGGCAGGGAGCGTTCCAGAGGGGAGTGTCAGTACAAATCAGGTGGCGTAGCGCCATTTTGGTATCCAAAATTACACTTGTGCCTCACACCTACTCAGATCACGTCTTAGTGCAGGCGCTGCCATTCTGTATGAGGACCTTCCCTTTCGGTGGATTAAATCACAACAGCCATCTGAAGGCATCAGGACAGGTATGTGCATTCCATCTGCAGCCTCTAATTTGAGGTATGTGGTTTGCATTTTCCGAGCAATTACACACTTGATTAAATCTTGTGCAACCAGCACCAGGCTCTTGCAAAAGAGCTACATGAACTTCTGTGTTTTTGTACATACCGAACTGGCTGGCTATAAATCAGTATTCCACAGAGCCTCCAATACAGTCCAAGTCATGGGGAGTATTGGAGCACAGACAGTGACATCCTTGGGTTCCATTGGACGCAGTAGATCACACAGCTCTTCGGGACATTGTAAAGTTCTCTCTCCACTCCAGCTCACTGAACTGGAGGACCACAGTTTCCCAAAAAAATTCCCAAACAGGTTTTCCAAAAGTAGCGCCTGAAGCATTGAATTTTGTAATTGCAAATAGAGATAGGCCTGTGGCTGTGACGAACAACATGATGTGGTACAGCAGAATCATGGTTGCAATTGTTTTGGTTAAATTTGATAGTGGCGGGACAGGAAACAAGTTTTCTTCTTTTAGCAAAAAACTCTGATGTCCACAATTCTCTCTGGATAATCGAAATAATTACTTCAGTCATGTAAAGGGGTTTATTATGGGGAGTTGTAAATGGCTAAAAACACTATTGCCTTACTCACAGTAACGGAGCATTGTGTTCAGACAGATCAGTATCAGCTGATTCTCATAATCGCCCATCACATTCAAACAAGTCAATGTTTCTTATTAATCATACTTGTGATGACATCTCTTGCCTTGTGCATTATGCATATTCCATATCTCAGTGATACGTGTCTGCTGGGTTCTGTTCTGTATTCTGTTCTGAGTTCTCGCATGCTGCTTGGATTCATTTGGGGAGCATCCTCAAGAGCAGAATACAACTGTATAAAATAGGGCAATAAGTTATTTCATGTTACCATAGGTTCCTTTGTCTCAGTTTTCATTTTTCACTGCAGTATCCTTTTATGATTTCAGTTGAAACAGTGTTACCTGGGCTTATATTGGTACCAAAGTCCAAATTTTGCTATCATGACAACAGTATACCAGACAAGATGGAGCTAGATATCTCTGACTGACTGTGTTTATTGAGCATGAATGTGTTGAAATGGATTTTGGCTGTGAACCTCCTTGTAGGTGTCTCCAGAAAGCCATGGTGTTCCTGCCAACGGGAAGACGGAGCCCAAACACAATTATTTAATCGACATTGTAATTGATAGACAAACAATCTCATACGAAAAAGGATTGTGTTTCTGGCAGCCTTCTTCCAAATCACCCAGGAACCCATTATATTTATTGTGAGATCTAGATATTGTCTGCAGTAAACACAGCCTCAGGCACCGAAGCACCAAACAACCATGCCTTTGTCTCTCTAAAACCACTCAGGGTCTTGTTAAAGGAGAGTGACGGGCTGATAATTGCTGTTAAGAGACTAATATTTGATGAACAGGGCTCAGACAAGAAACAGGTTGCGCTCTGATGCTCTGATGCAGATGTGTACGTATTTGGGTTGGACCAATAAGGTTTTTTGAAGGCCGATAATGATATTTTGGGATGGAGCTGCTGATAGACAATATTTTTGGACCATTTTCCTGCCAAGAAATTACAAAAAATGCAAATAATCAGTGTTTCCCCCAGAATTGTTTATTCTTGTCAGGGTGGAAAAGCCTCAGAAACAGCATTTAGACCATGGGACACTAAAACTCTCCACTGAAACCCAGACTAATGAAATTCTGCAGCAGGTTGCAGCTCGTTAAGGCAGGCTGAAGCAGATTTCATTGAAGATTTTGCAGATTGCCACACCTTAAGAGTAACAAAGGGAGCAACCTCCGTCATATCGGAGGTGGACGACATTGACTGGCCAATACCCAGTTTTTAATAAAGGCCAATATCAACCCTAATGTAGATAGACTCCTGAGACAGAGATGAGATGAGAAAAAGCTTCAGGTTAGACCGCTATATCAGTCTGGTGATATATGGTGCTGATATTGGCTTTTTATTAAAAATCGGATATCGGCCAGTCAGTGTCATCCACCTCTGATATGATGGAAGTTCTTCCTTGACCACAGCTACATAAAAACTTTAATTTTATATATAATTAATATATAATTATATATTATATATAATAGGTGTGGTGAGTCACCCTGCCATAAAGAGCTGCTAGCCCTAAAACAGTTTGATTAGTCTGGGTTTGAGTGGAGAGTTTTAGTGTCACATGATGGTCTGCATGCTGTTTCAGAGGCTTTGACAAGAATACAATTCTGGGGGAAACACGTAATACTTGTCAAATTTGAAGATATCGATCGGCAGCTTCAATACAAAAATACTTGTATTAGTATTGGTCTTCAAAAACCTGTATTGATCGAACCCTAAAACAGATGTACTAGTTACATGAATCTGCTGTATGTCAGACTCTCTGTTCATGTCAAAGTGTTTCACTCCAAAAAGGCTGTAAATCCATCTCAATCTTTCAGAAGTACAAATGGTTCTATTTGCAAAATTGTTAGTATATTGTAGATAGAGTCCTTCAGAAACTGGTTCATTCTCACCATATTCTGTAATGAGTTCTGCTTTCATGCCACTCACCATTTGTGTCATATTCTATTTTCAAAAGTTGGGTTAGTCATTTTTGTGTGGGGTGTGTGTGTTCTTGTACTTTAAAATTTTAGACCTCCAAAGTGAGGACATTTTGGCCGGTCCTCACTTTTTCAAGAGGTTAGTTTAGGATTAGGATTTGGGTTTAGGATTAAAATTTGGATTAGGTTAAAGTAAGGATAAGGGTTAGGGTAAGGGTTAGGGGTTTGGGAATGAATGTCGTCAATGGAAGGTCCTCATAAGGATAGAAGTACAAGGATGTGTGTGTGTGTGTGCATACCGCAGACAAGCTGAGAGAGTCTTACAGAGAGAGTGAGAGAGAGATAAAGAGAACAGGATAGAAATACAAAACAGCGAAACCAATAACAGAGAGTGGGCAGAAAGAGAGCGAGATGAGAGCGAGGAAGAGGATGACGACGAGGAAGAGCAGACAGCAGGACTCTGGGTAATGAGAGTGAAGCATTAGTCATGAAGTGAACAGACAGAGAGAGCTTAAGGGGATGAGGAAGGGAGATAGTGAAGACAGCGGGACGTTGAAGCCAGGCACAATGCAGAAGAGATGAGAGGCACTTCTCCTGCGTGGGCGTGTGCGCTCCATCCTCAGAAAACATCATATACTTTTCTCTTTTGCTTGATTGTGACACTCGAGTGCGCAAGTGCACATCACTCCAAACGCCCATCCGTGCTCTTGTTATGGCCCCGAGTGGTACTGCTGGTCGCACTGATAGGCACTGAATCAACATCAGTGCCTTTTAAAAGCATCCTGGCTTTCTCCGTCTTACTTTGTGTCAGTAAGAGCCGATTTGCATGAGGCGATTTGAATTTGTCTTTCCGCGAAGAAGCTTTGCCGTCTTGCCTAAGGGCACTTCAGCAGCGAAAGTGGGCACTGTCGATGTAATACCAGCCACCCTTCAGTACGGTTAGCCACTCGACTGCTTGGCCAACTGCTCACCCGGTTCACTTTATTTCCGCGATATTTGATTTCCGTCATACTCGGGGTGGGCAACCCTATGTGGAGGAGCGTGAAGCAAATGCAAACCAAGCGGCCAAAACCACAGGTGAATTTTGACAGTGAATGCCTCCACCTGCTTCGCCATCATATCCTATTAATGTTCGTTTCTCAAAATTTTGTGTAAATATCTTCTGAAAGCACCAATAGTCATCCCCAAAATATTGTCATATTATCGATATCGAGGTATTGGGTCAGAAATATTGTGATATTTGATTTTGTCAATATCGCCCAGCCCTATGGAAAATTTTCTGTCCAACGATCTGTTGAATTTCCTCTGTTTACATCTGCTTCACTGTCCTCCAGGTAGGGGTTAGCACTCTGAGTATGATGTAAATCAAATGTATCCACTAAGAGAATGGACTAATCAAAGGCAGGTTAGCCAAAGTGCCTAGAAGTATTGAGACTTACCATCTGCAGCCAAAATAGACCAACATTTGGCTGGTAGCCTCACCTTGATAGCCACAACCAGCTCCCCACTGGCCACGCCCATACGCCACGCCCACTGCAAATGTTATACACCCCAAAATGTCCTACCATGATTGAAAAGCCAAATCAGGTAAACAGGGATTTAGGCGGGAACACAAAGACTGATCATGTATATGTTGATTTCTTGGTTTTTCTATGTGAAAATAAACTTGGATATTGCAGCTTTAACTTCAAGCTCTGATTGTGAGAAAGTTCTCATGTCTGGCCCACATGTCAACAATTTACCCCCATCCCCACATCCCCCCATACACACACACACACACACACACACACACACCCTGTGCCAACTCTCTGACTCAGGACAGATTTACTGTTTACGGCATGGAGGAGAAATGACACAGGCCTCTGACAGTCTAGATAGGGCTCCTGCTGATGCTTCCTGTGATAATAGTCATGCTTGATGCTGTTTTTGGACAATATGCCCCATCCTGCCAAGTGGATTCGGTCCAGCTGTAGACGAACCTTTGCCAACGGCTGCCTCACCTTGGCAGCAGCAGCAGAGCAGGAGACTGCTTCCTACTCATAAAAAGGAAAAAAGAAAAGCGATTTAATGGAGACCATCTTGCTGGAACATAAAACTGTGTGCACTTTGTTCACCTAATAGCATGACCCACATCCTTTATTCCATTGCATTCGCTTTATGATTACTGACCTCTGTCCAGGATTGTCCCCCAAAGACTTATCACTGTATCTATCCTAGTGTACCTGTTGTGCATTTTATGGCTTTGACTGGATCTTGGTCAATCCTTTACAGTGATAGAGGGAAGTTTCTACAGGGCGACAGACTGCTGCATTACTCAACTGAAACTCAACAGCCTCTCCTCTTCCCTCTGTGTTGGAATGTGGTCAAATAAAGCTATGAGCCGTAGTTATAGTTATTTCACCACTTCAAATAACTAACCCCAGGGAAATGAGTCTCTACCAAAAATCCGGACCTCTGTGGGGAGCGAGCAGAATCCGCTTGTCAGATTTTGAAGTTCACTTTTGGCAATAATGTGTAACGGGTGAGTGAGTCACCAAATTAGACACAAGCTCTCACAAATCTCTGTGTTGACAACGCTCATTGCGAACTAACAAACTTTATGAAGTTAATTATGGGAAACAGTCATCAAATTATCCTTGTGGCCGCCAGGCTGAGATGCTACAAGAGTGTGTGTGTGTGTGTGTGTGTGTGTGTGTGTGTGTGTGTGTGTGTTTGTGCACGTGCGTGTCCGCAGATGAAGCAGGGAGGTCCTGTCACCCTCTTCCATCACAAGGACTGTTGATGTTCTATTAAAGCAGAGCAAACCTGTTAAAAACACACTTGAACCTGAAGTTCTCTCCCATTGAAAGCAAGTTTTCCTGATGACTGTAATTATGAGTTTGTATTATTTATGAGAGCATGTTTTGATGTGGAAGACTAAGCTTGTTCCTCTATACCTCACACATATGGCAAGGCAGTGATCCTGATTTCCATTACAATCTTGTATTTTTGGATCGTCACCCCCGGCCGCGGCCACTATCTGATAAGTTGTTGAATCTGTTCACCAACGTGTTAAATGTCAGTTTTCAGTCTATTTTCGTGGCCTCATTCAAATGAATGGGAAGTAAAAATCTGAACGCTACAAACTCGTCCAGCTGCATCTGATCTTGGTGAGTAGTTTATGTTCTGGTTTTCATGGCGGTCAAGTGCCAAATAACCCCCATGTTAAAACTAAGTGGAATATTGCTTTAAGTCTGTTATGCGTTTTTTTAGTCAAATGAGTGTGAAATGTTGAACGCATGGTTCCGTTCACTCTTTCCGAAAACAAAAAGCACAATTAGGATATCTGGGTCGGTTGCAGCAGTCTCCTCTTCCTCTAATGTCACGTCGGTGTCACACACACCAAACACAATGCCACTAATTAGGGTTTCTCCGGTTATCGAGGTGAGACGTTTGTCCTGCCAGTGGCACTGACAGCCTGCCGATGCTCAGCAATACACTTCTTGGCATCTGCCTTTATATTGGACCATTTCTTTTTTTTTTTTCTTTGTTTTCTATAAAAGGTCTGGGTCTCGGAGTTGGCAGCGATAACTGCTGCTGTGACATGTTGCCACTCAACAAACTTATTTTGGTTGGTGAATTGCGGCCACCAGGGAAATTTCTCTTTTCCGTCCTACTCCGACTTTGCCATTTTCTCACACAGAGAATGGAATGACGAGCACATTTACATGCATATCAGTATATATTAATGGCGTTTCATTAGCCATCTATGGTTAATTGTGAGAGTTAAGGGGGCAGACTATGAGGCTTGTGCATCTGCATACCATTTCACGATTTTGGGGATTTATAAAGGGTAGACCAGCATTGAGGCCTCATGGGGGATTGAACCCCGGATGACCTGACTAACCACTAGGCCATCCTGCTGCCTTGGTGTCTAATATGGCTACCAAATTAGTTCCGTTATTGTCTTGTTCTTGCATTAGCAATTGGTTGCTGTTTGATTTGAGTCTATAATGCCCCTCCATTCCCTGCATGGAGGCCATCCATCTCTTCGGCTATTTAACCACCTAAACTTCTCCAGCACAGAGAAAGAGGAAGGGACAAATAGAGCTGGCACTGAGCTGCATTAGCAGTGATAAATTATACATTATGAAAGATGAATGATGAGCGTTGCTTCGTAGCCGCGCCGCTGCCACATAACCCAGCAAGTTTATGAAGCTGAGCCTTTGACCTGCAGGGGCTGTTGCACCGTGCCTCCAAGAGTGAAAAATGAGACAGCAGCATTGGGAAGGTTACTTTCACAATGTAAAGCGTCTCTCATTACTGATGCAATTACTGATAATTAGGATTACTTTGCCATAGAAGCCATAGAATAAGCAGCATTTCACAGGCTGTAATTTAAACGTTATCATTTACACCCATTATCAAACATTACTTACGCAATATGTTATTCTCTATAATGTCACAGTCCCTTTTTCCCTCCAAACATGTGGGTAAGTAATCCAACAAGTAGTCGCCTACTTTTTTCACATGTCCTCTATTTATTACAGTTAATGTGATGGATTATATTTATGATTTTTTCTAATCAGATTACTGTAACTGAGACAGTAGGCTTAGAGGCAGATAGAGTAGAAACATTTTTTTGTACACAGTTCATTTATTACTGCAGTATCACAGCAAATGCTGACATTCTCCTTAAAGGCATACAGTGAGTGTTTGGGACAATGCCGCGTTGGTCAACTTTAAGTGATGAGAACATAAGCCGTCTTTACACAGAGTATTTAGACCGGGTTATTGGTGGATCTGAGCCGCGTTCGATTTCTGTGTAAAGATGTCAACGCGGGGAAGAGGGGGGCGTTCAAATAAATAAGCAGGAGAAAAGCCAGACATGACCCGGTACGTGTAAAATACAGTTATACACAATTCATTCTAGTTTTCAAATGATATCACACAACAATACAAACATACAGTAGTTCCCACGGATCCCCCTCCCGCAGTGTAAAGATGATCAATCCAGGTAACAGCTTTTCTCAGTCGGCAGTTCGTATTTACAGTAAATCCAATATGACATGAATGCGGCATAACACCAACGATCTATCAACACACGGATGATTTTGGTGTTCAGGTTCTCATCACTTTGAGTTTGAGCTTGATTTGAGTTTTTCTTCCAAAAAGGCGCTGTATTCCTTTAAATGCAAACCCAAGCCAACTCTCAGATATGACAAGGAAGAGTTTTATTTTTTTGAAGTGTAAAAGCACATTTTCCAAGGGGTGGTCTTGCCTAGTGGTCTTAGGTAAACAGATTAGTAGAAAAACATGGTGGCGGGGGTTGGGGTGTGTGTGTGTGTGTGTGTGTGTTGGGGGGGGGGGGGCAGCAGAGATAAGCAGGGAGGATAAGGAGGGCATGCAGAGACCGGTATAGTACGTGCGGGAAAGAGATGTGGAATGGCAGAAAGCGAGTTTGTTTTGTATTAAACAGGTTTGCTCTGCTTTACCAGAACGTCAACAGTCCTTATGATGGAGGAGGGTGACAGGACCTCACTGCTTCATATATGGACATATACATGAAGCAGTCCATATATATGGACATGCACGCGCACACACACACACACACACACACACACACACACACACACACAAATACTCACACATTGTTGTAGTCTATCAGTCTGGCAACCACAAACACTCGAAACTGTCATTTAAGCACTTCAACCTAAAGAGACTCTACTGTTATTGATGATTTTTCAAACATACATCATCCCTCTTTGTCATTACATTTGATTTGACAATTGCTAATAACTTCATTGGGAAAAGTCTGAGTGGTCACAGGAGAGAATTGCCTTCAGATGCTCTGTGACGGTCAGTGTGGGAAAGGCTACATTCAAAATGTAATCTGCAGGAATACTCAAACTCACTAATGCAATCTGATTACTTTCAGTGAATCTGATTACTTTTGGGTGACATTGCCTCCAAAATCCATAGAAAATACAGGCAATTTATTCCAGTGTGTAATTTAAAAGTGTTAAGATCATCCACTACAGTCAATATTAACTAATCAAGATGTGTAAAATGATGTTAGTGTGGACACAGTTTCACATTTTCCCTTCAAACATGTTTTTGAGAAATCCAACAAGTAATCACCTTGTTTAAAAAAATATATCTGTAATCTGCTTACTTTTTTTTTTACAATAACTAGGATGTGCAATTGATTTTTCTGTAATCAGATTCATGTAGTTCCATTACTTGGGATGGTGCCTAGAGGTTAGAGAAGCAGGCTTGTGATCAGAAGGTCACAGAATGTATGTCATTCTGCGGCCGGAATACACAAGCAGAGGAATTAGCGGTGCCATTTCCAGTGTTTCCCCCGCGTTTCCCCATTTCCAGCGATGCTGACCTTCACCAGTGATAATCAGGGCGCTCCCTGTGCGGCCCGCAGAACACGAGCAATCACTCCAGTCATTATGGCGGCTATTGGCGCTGGGGAACAAATCAGTAAAGAGAGCTGAAAGGCTGTTTAATTCCTAGCCGTCCCACTGCGGAGCTGCACTCCGAGGCCCTCGGGGGACTCGGCTGCAACACACAACCAGTGGACAACCTGTCAAGCTGTAAACATATTTATAATTCCGAGGCCCGGAGCCAAATGTGAACATTAGGCAAATGACACTGGCTGGCATAATCAGTGGCAGAGAAGTAAATGTACAGGAACAGCAGAGTGTTTTGATGTTTCTGTTACTTGCAGCGCTGTCACACATCAGCTTGAGTTTGTTCTGAACTCCAGCGCTGATGAATATCCCTGCACACCAATACCCCTTAAATAAATCAGCATACTTTCTTTTTGATTCAGTGCATGTACGCATCATATCCTGTCTACAATGGCCTAGATAAGCTGTTGTCCTGACTAGGAGAAAATTATGTAACACAGCTGGTTATAACTTATACTGCTTACTGTGTAAGTCTGGTGTTTAAGTGTCTTTTCATGACCAATTATACTGAATATATTGGATAGGTATAGACTGATATATAGGTTTGGACTTTTATTAAAAATGGGATCTGGTCCAGTCAGTGTTGTCCACCTCTGATATGATGCAGTTTGATTGATTACATATTTAGGTAACACTTATCTTGGTTAAAAAAAAACATTACATTAAGTATTGATTAATGGCAAATTATCTTGGAATTCCTGGACATTTGTTCATGTACAGAGAGTTATTTCTGATCAGGATATGAAGATTCATATGAAAAACATATTCTGAATAGGAACTTAATATGAGCTGTTATCCAGGATAGTAAATGTAAATGCACTTATTGAAATGTAGATAAGATATACAGTAGCTCGGCAGCAGCCAATCAGCAGGTCTCTTTATTGTATGCAGCAGTGCTCAATGGAAGTCTAGCACACATTTAATTGGGTCAGCTACAGCATGGCTGAGAATTATGACATATTGCTACACAGCGAGCTGCACTTAAATCTCTCTTACCTGGTATGAAGTGATGCTGTCTGCTCTCTCCATTGTCCAGCTGAGGATGATGAAAGCTCCACGATTGGCTGTGATTGATCCAAAGGGCTGCTGCATGGCTGGCTGCCTCGTGCTGTAGATATCCTGTACTCTGCTGGTCTAAACAAACATGTCCTGAGCCCATATCTGTCCTGCGGATATAGACTATAGATAGTTTGTTGTCTCTTCTGTTGGCCTCTGGCTTTCCAAAGGGAGGAACCGGAAAGAAATCCCCTTCCAAAACAAGATTCAGTACAGATTCTGTACAGTCCTATGGAGTATTTGTGGCGATGACATATAGACCTAACTTAAAATGGTTTATTAATTATCAGTTTATTTGAATGTGATCTCTGCTCTCTGGCTTCCTAGTTGATCAGCTGCCTTCATCTCTTCAGTGGAGAATACAGTAATATTAAGCTACTTGGCTAGCAAGCTAACGTTGGTAGCTAAAGCATTAGCAGACATAGCTTTTAGAATATTATATACATACATAGAAGTACTACCTATACAACAATGGACTTTATTATAAAGAGTTTGTGTTGTCTTGCCATCATAAAAAGATTTCTATATATAATTATCACTTCATATATATATATATATGTATATATATATACAGTATATACATATATATATATATATATATATATATATATATATATATATATATATATATACATATGCATAATAGAAGAATCCAGAAGTAAGTTCTGCCGTTGCATGACATCATCAAAACACACCCATATGAAGAGGATTATGGGAGATTAAAATCTCTTTTACAACAAAACAACTTTTTAAAAAAGAGAAAAAAAGTAGCGCTATGGTCAGTTGTACTCCAAAGTGAGAATGGTTGGAACACAAATAATTTGTAGTGCTTCAGAGCACTAGCTGTGGTACTGAATAGGGCCACCAATTATAAGAATGGCCTGTAATCATTTTCTTGTTGAGGCCTGGAAAGTTCAAAGCATCAAATGGGAACATCCAGAGGGTTTCCCTCTGAAGCACTTTCAGCACCTCCATGCAAGAGTGCCTCGGCCCCCAAAGGAAAAGCCTGTCACAAACCCAAGAAAACAGAGCTTTTCTTAAGCTTAGCTAATACACCTTATACTTAATGAACTATTTACTGCTCAATACAGAACAGAGTTGATCTGTACAAAAAGGTTTCATAGTCAAGTCAAGTGAAGTCATACTTTATTTGTATAGCACATTTAATTCACAGGAAAACTCAATGTGCTTTACATGCAAAAACAATGAAAATAGCAAAAGTGTTTTAAAATAGTAGAAATAACAACAATAAATATATATAAAATGTGATAAAAAATACACATATATTTAAAATATGTATATATACACATATATGTACACACATACAGCCATATATACATGCACAAGGTTAGTCGAAAGCTTGGGAAAAAAAGGGAAGTTTTCAGCCCACTTTTAAAAGAGCTTAGAGTTCATAGTATCCAGTTATAGATGAGTGAAGGTTGCCTTGGCTGAATTTGCCTCTTGAAAACTACGATGCTGTCGTAAAATCACAAGGAGTCAAGAAGGAGAAGCTGAAGAAAGTTCCACATGCCTCTGCACCGCATCCCAACAAACCCCTGTTGTGTGCATGTAACAACATTAGGGTGCTTAATGTGTCGAACGCTGGAGTCTATCAGCCATGCATAACAGTTTTTTTGCTAACAGAGCCGTTAACCATTAAAGCCACTGGGGAATCAATCATCAAGCTGGCGTTGCAAGCCAACCAGCGCACCTGTCAGAGATGTTGAAGGGGTTTTAAAACAGTGGAAGTGAAAGCGTTTTGAATTACTCTTCACTGGAGCAGAAAAACGTCCCGTATTTCCCAGGCTGTGTGGAGGTGACAGGTACTGTAACAGCATAATGACAGTACAGAGCTGTGGAAGTGACCCGTGACCCCCGGAGCGCCGGGTGTCGGGAGGGAGGCCGGTCGGGTCGGGGCCCCCGACCCGACCCCGGCCCGGGGGCCCTGGGAGCGTTCGGGTCATGTGCTGGTTTTACACATCTGTTTCCTGGGAGAACGTGACGGAACGGCCATAGCTGCCAGCTTCACTGCGAGTCAGACGCCCCTGCACATGCTTCCACGCACTGCCTGCTGTCGCCTTCGCATGAGTGTGCTGAAGCAAATGATTTCTAGGAAGGTTACTCCCTGCAAGTGACCGGAAAACAAGGTTGCCTCACAGAATAGCAAAAGCAAGATGTGTGTGCGTGTTAGTTAGACTGATATATGGAGCTGATATTGGCTTTTTATGAAATATCGTATTTTCAGTGTCATATACAGTTGTGAGATGCCTCGCTTCAAGTCATGCCACAACATTTCAATTAGGCTTAAGGCTTAAGGTCGGGACTCTGACTTTGTCGGTCCAAAATGTGAATGTTCATCCGTTAAAGCCATTCTGTTGTAGATTTACCTCTGTGTTAAGGGTCATTGTCATGCTGTGTGACCCGACTTCTTTTAAGTTTCAGATGACAAACACAGCTCTCCAGACTCTGAGGTAAACCAGCCCCAAACCATGATGCTCCCTCCACCATGCTCCATGGTTTGGGTGAGGTTTAGGTGTTGGTATTCAGTGTTTTTTCCCTCCAAATATAGCATTGTGTCTTCTGCCAAAGAGTTCTTATGCCAACTTCTGTCTCATTTGTCGACAAAATATTGTTCCAGTAGCGTTGTGGAACATCCAGGGGATCTTTGGCAAAGTTTTTGGAGAGCAGTGGTTTCCTCTGTGGTGTCCTTCCATGAACATCACACTTGTTCAGTGTTTTCCTTGTTGTGGACTCATGAAAACAGACATTAACAAGTACACGAGATGCCTGCAGATCCTTAGCTCTTTCAACATTGTACAGTGCGCTCTTGCATCTTTGCAGGATGCCCAGTCCTTGGGAGAACAGCAGCAGTGCAGAATTTCTTCCATTTGCACCTGACTGGCGATTGATGGAGGCCCAAGTCTTTAGAGATGCTTTAGTGGCCCTTTCCAGCCCTGTGAGCTTCAACAACTCTTCTTCTGAGGTCCTGTGAAATCATTTTTGATCAGGGCATGTTTCACTTGATCAGATCTCTGTTGTGAAGAGCAGACTCTTTGTGGGGTTTTAATAGAGCAGGGCACCTCCAACCCATATCTGAATGTCATCACATTGATTGGATTACCTGACTCCAATTAGCCCCTTTCATAGAAGTCATTATCCTGCAGGCTCACATACTTTTTCCATCCTACACTGTGAATGCTTAAACAATGTCTCCAGTAAAGACATGGAAAAGTACAATTGTTTCTGTGTCATTTGTTAATTCAGATTGTGTTTATCTATTATTATGACTTCTTGAAGAGTTGAAGACTAGACCATATTTTAGGAGCAATTAATGTGGGAATCCAGGTAATTCCAAAGGGCTCACAAAATTTTACTCACAACCTCCACTGAGCACAGTCTATGCTTTAGCTCTAATATAGCCCATGATCTTTTGGGCTGTATGCTGTATATGGCCCAGTTTTAGACCAAGCAGTAAATACATTATTAAATATTTAAATAATGCCTAAACAGCTGCTAACCTAAACGAATTTCATTAGTCCCATGATGGTCTAAATGCTGTTTCAGAGGCTTTTCCATCCTAACAAGGATACAAATTCTGGGGGAAACACTGAGTATTTGCATTTTTTGTAATTTCTTGGCAGGAAAATGGTCCAAAATATTGGATTAAAATCTTCATGGGGAACACTGAATCCCATTTTTTGGCACAAAAATTTTACAATTTAAAGATTCTGAATATTGGCACAAAGAATCAGCGACTTCAGTCTAAGACTGCATTGGACATCATAGATCACATTGATCACATTGTCATCATATATTCTTACTATTCTTCAGCACTGTACACAGACATTACTGATACATTGTAGATTTTCTTATCCAGAGAACACCAATATTTTATACATTTTCACGGACGACTACAGAGGTTGTCTCAACTTTAATGTTTGCACTGTATTTACAGAAGTTTTCAACATCAGTGCAGATCATCCTATCAGCATCTATTCATGATCTAAATGTAGGTGTAGACAAATTCGGTGGATTAGGACCTATTCCTAAATAAATTGAATGCTACAAATACATGCAAGTTGATTTCTGAAAAAACATTGAAAAAAGATTATATGGGCTGTGGGTATGATTGTACGCCTAACTTGATATTTTCATTTGTTGAGAGTCATCATTGAAATCTCTCTTCACCCACCATCCACTCCCACGATTTTAGCAGCTTTCCTCCATGCAGCTGCCCTTCTTTAATTTGTCTCTGACGCATCATACGAGGTTGGACGGCTAGAAACGGTGATAATTAGTTTTTTCTCCTTCCTCTCTCTGGCAGGGCAGGCAGAACTTAAACTGGGATGTTTCATCAATCAGACACCTATCATTCTCTTGGCTAACGCTTGATCCCGACACCTGAAATCTGCATAAAGTAGACTTACAGAGAAGTTACGCCAGACGCACCGGGCTCCATACCTTAGAGTCTTTGCTCTGCCTCTATAATGTGTGTGTGAGTGTGCAGCGTGCATGTGTTAGTGTTTCTGTCTACTGTTTTCATTAGCGTGTCTCTGTGTGTTAGATGTATATCTCTAACACATCTAGCTTTAAAGCTGGGGTGAGGAGACATTTATGTTGATCTGAATCTCTTTGTAAAACATAGCCTCTGTGCTTTTCCATCTTTAAGCCCATCATCATATTACCTGACGTGTTTGTCTGCGTTCATTATTAGATTTCAGGCTGTCCCTGTAGTTAACGCTCTAACGCGGGCTCTCCTCTCTCTGCGTGGAATACCTTTCAGACAATCAGCAGACAGCGCTGAATGCCATGGGGAAATGCAACGGAGTCCTATGTAGTGATTTGAAGTTCTCCCTCACCTTGTCCTTTTGTTTTCCTGGCTAAGTACAGGCTATTGTGTTACAGATGGGGTTACATAAATGGAGTGCATAATACACCTGGGCCCCATGTTCACACACTGACGATATATTATGAAACTTGATACAGAGCAGCTTTTAAATCCCACCTGGAATCTGTCTTTCTCACACGGCCCGGTCCAGAGAGGTCAATGGACTCACAGGTCGTTAAAGGGATACCTTGGCATTTTCCTCCGCAGGCACTTGTTAGAATGTGGGAAGAATTTTGGTGACGGTGCGTAAGTTGAGCATAAAATGGCAAGCTACTGTAGCATTGTTAGTATTCTTAATTGGGAACCAATGGGCACTGCTAGCAGCAAGCGACCTCATTGGTGTATGGCTTAAGGGCGACCCATTGGATTGAACGAGCAACACTTGCACTAACAAGCAGTTTCAAAGGTAGCTGGAGGGACAAATGTAGAAACTTTTTTCCTTGCATTGTATTAAGTGAATGGCGACGAAAAAATAATGGGCTGAAATTCAGATTCTCTCAGTTCCCTAACCGAACCGGTGTTACAGCGTGAAAAATTAGAGAGGGTTAGAGGATTCCTGGCACTTACTGTATAACAAGACATCTTCGTATAAATGTGAACTCCCTCAGCAGCTCTCATTATCGGTGTTACATAAAGGGGAGACAGTGAGAAGCCTGGTGAGAGGCAGAGCAACCTGAAGAACTTCAGTCATAAGCCCAAGGGGAATTCCTTTTATTGAGCCCGGATCTGAAAGCCAAATTTGCTCATTTTCACATGTTAAATGACTACTACCAATACTTTGAACCAGACTCCAGCCAAAACCGGGGGATTTAAGCAAGAAATGTGTGGTTGGTTTGGCTTGGAGGGGTAAATGTGAAGATGTAGTGATACTACAGAGGGAGGAATCAAAGACGGGTAGAGGATTTGTTCCATGTACCGTAAATCAAGATGTTTTGAACCAGTTGTGAACACTCTCAAAAGCGCTCAGTAGGGACAGCAAAGCTTGACTTAGGCCTACAACTTAATTTGGATTTAATATGAGATGGCTGATAATATTTTTGACCCAAGGCCAAGCAATTAAGTGAGAAAAAAATAAAAAATCAGTACAACCCGACCCAAACCCATTGCGTCCAGTCGTGTCCCGTCAGAGAAAAACATCAGAGAGTCAGAAGGTTCCTGGTACGTCCCGTATCGAGATGCCTTGGCGCAAATGTAAACTCCTTCACCGCCTCTCATTATCAGTGTTTTATAAAAAAAAACAGGAGACAGCCAGGAGCCCTATCTACCTGGCAGGGATCGGCCCGCCGCCACGCCCGCATACCAGACCCAACTGTGCAGCTTTCAACACCTCTGCTCTCCAAGGACGAGGGTGCAGTGGGTTGGCCTAGGACAGGCTAGGGAGGGGGAAGGGGAATGAGCAATGAGAACGGTATTAGGTGACAAGAGTTGACAAAGTTCACAAGTTCACCATTGTCATAAAAGACAAACGTAGAGGTATTAGTCTCCTCACAAATGTGGATTCTTTTTCACATATTTAAAGGTAGGCTATGTAAATGTTTTATGTAAAACGACACTTAATCAGCCTACGCTCGGTGTCTGGTGGCTCTTTCCTGGGAAAAATCCTCTGGCGCACAGGCAGTGATGTGTTTTATGTTTGGAATAAATAGAAGAAGAACTGGGTTGTTAGCATGACCAGCGATAGCCACCGTGTTTTGCCTTGAAGGTTAAAATCTATTAATCCCATTCCTCATGTACTTGGTTCAACATTCTTGTAATTTATTAGATTGTAGGTGGAGGATATTGAGGGTGCTTCAGGAATGCAGATTCATAACAGGCCTGTAGATGGTCTTTTCCCCCTAAGATAGATGAAGATGGCATCCAGACAGCCATTGCACCGTCCTATCCACTGCCTAACTGTTGTCTTTTCAGCCAGACAACCAGTTGAGACAAACCCATTCCTCCCTCCCTCTTTATTTCTGTCTATCTCACTTTTTTCTCCCGCTCTCGCTCTGTTTTACTCTCTGTCTTACTGTCTAGAGATCCATTAACGCTGCTTTTTTTAACGTCTCTAGTGAAAAAGATAACATTCCAAGCTAAACCCTCAGAAAGCTGGATGCCATCTCCTGTCTGTCGGGAAACGTGTCTCTGCAAAGAGAGTCCCTGCAGATAGTGCCAAAGCAAATATAAAATAAAATAAAATAAAAACAACTGTCAGCCCAGAAACTATAGCGTAAAACAACATTGCCAGCAGATAATATTTTACCCACTTTTTAGTCTTGAATTGTTCATTATATTTTTAGTCATTTATTTTTTGTTTTCGACCAATTTTCTTTTGAATGTTTCCCAATTTTTAGATATTTTGCTATTACCCTGTTTTGTTATGCCTTTTTGAAAAGCACTGTGTAAAGTCTTGTATGGGACAACAAGCGTGTGTGTTTTCATCTTATGCTCATATGCCTCTAATTTAGCATATATTCCATATATTTTAATGTTTTTTTCATAGTTTCCCACTTATTTTATGCTGCATATATTTCATATTTTTGGTATATTTATGTTATATCTGACATATTTTTCATTCATTTTTTTCTTTGTCCGTATGTAGTTATTTTGCACACGCTCATAATACCATAATACTTTTTTTCCATACTTTTCATTTATACATTTATACATAACACATTCTAATGTTGAAATTGTCAATTGTATTTTGTTTAAATCCCCAGTTTTTGTACTAGTAGTAGCAGTTGTAGCAGTGGTAGTAATAGTAGTGTAGTAGCAATAGTAGTAGTACTATAAGTAACAGTAGTAGTAGTAGTAGTAGCAGTAGTAGTACTATAAGTAGTAGTAGTATTAGTAGCAGTGGTAGAAGTGGTAACAGTAGTAACAGTACTGTTTTTATTGCTTATTTTATAGTCTATTTTCTGCAACAACCTAATTTCCCGACAGTGATCAATATAGTTTCATCTTATGTTATTATTATAAGACCTGCCGTGTTTTTATTACAGCAGTCACAGTTGTCAGTGTTTCCCTGCTGATTTCCTGTGTCGTCGTTTCAGGCTGTGGTTCGGCCAGCTGGCTTCTTCCCTCTCCTGGCTAGACTTTGTGCTTTCCCGGAGCCTGGAGGCTGGTTGTTTTTTTGATGCACATTGTGTTCAAAGCTGTGCTGGCTCCAGGGCCGGGACCCTACCTACTGTAGATGGATAAAGGAATGGAGACTGAGGGTGGCGGGGTTGGCCGGGTGATGGAGTGCACCGGGGCCGAGGAATGAACAGGCATGCTTTGCTGTTATTATATCACATGAACAGGAGTCGGCCCCCGGCGCGCCCCCCCCCCCACACACACACCCCACCCCCCCGCACATGCTATGCAAGCGGACGTTCCACATAATTATTCTCATCCATCACCCATACAGGCTCCACAGTCCAGGCAGACCCTGCCTAGCTTCATACCCTCTCACTGAGCTCCAGGAGCCACACACACCATTTTTCTCTCTCTGTCACAGCTGTGATGGTAAAGTCGGGTGCTGCTGTGGAGGAAACCAGCAGTTGCCAGAATTTTGACTTCGATACCAGTTTAATATTTAATAATATTTACAAATCTGATACTACTACAATACCAAGTCAAACGCCCGCTGCTTTGGTATTGCCTTTCATAACATAACATAGTTTTCAGGAGTTACCTAGCTAGCTAGCAAGCGCTAATCAGGTAGCATTAATTGCCAATAAGAAAGAACCTCAATAAATTAACCTCAGTAAAATTACTTGGATTATAAAATGACTTACAATGGACGCAGTCGTTCTCTAAGCATCGATTTTGAGGCATTTATTCCTGTAGTCTTACAAATAAAAGTTGTAGAGAACTGGGAAGCTTTGAACGGCTGAAGCCAAGGCATGAAGCTAAATCACATCAGTCGAGAAACAAGAAAGCATGGAAATTTGATTGGCTGTTGAAGGCCCATGACCGTGAAAATTCATTGGCCGACAAGCTTGTTGAGCGTCCACACATCGGCCGAGTCTCCCTGGTCGCTGAGCTCTATGGGAAATGAATGGACTTCCAGTGACTTGTTGAACATGTTGCTCACAGTGTGAACGCATATTGTCTAGTCAACTCCATTTTTACCTATTCCTCTAGTGGTGACCTTGAAATGCTTGTGGAACGCAATTTTGAATTCAACCTTTAGCAACGGTGTGAAATTTCGGTTATTGTGACAACACTACTAGCAGGGCATCGCCAAGAGAGATGAGCAGCCTGTGTATACGCCTTATCTGGAGAATTATCGGCAACATGGTTTACTAATGATAGTGTCTTGGCGTGTGTGTGTGTGTGTGTATGTTGATGTGTCAGCCTTGGCAGCTGGGTTGTGTTTGGACACAGAAGCACGGTGTGGCGGCTGGCTTGTGATGTGAACCCTGTGGGAGCTGCTGTGGGTTCCTTCTCCTTGGTAATTAGTGTGGGCAGGAGGCTGGTGTAAACACACACACACACATACACAAGAGCAGAGCCGACATCACAGACTGGCACACACATCGAAACACTGGCACACATACTGTATGTACGCACGCACACACACACACACACACACACACACACACACAGAGTAAGCATCCTATGTAGCATCTTATATAATGCTAATTTAGGTGATAGGTGGGTCCACTGCTGAAGGCAGGGTGATATTCTGTGACCCACATCCTCCTATCTACATGGTAATTAAGCTGATAACTGAGTGTATTCCAAACCCACCTAGAAATATGGTGATAAACAGTCAAACAAGTGGCTTCCCAGTAGTATTAGGAGGTGATTTAAGGGAGGACAAAATAACTAAACATTTTAAATAAAGGGGCAGGAAGTGATCTATTACCTCTGTTGACCTCTATTGGTGACCAGTAGGAATTGCAACAACATTGACAGAACTACTACTAAGTCTCTGGTACTACAAGTCTCTGGTATTACAAGTCTCTGGTACTATATACAAGTCTCTGGTGCAACGCAGCACAATTAGATTACCTCTCACTGCCATTTGGAGCCGCAAACACGCAAAGACTTAGCGCAGCTTTAAACTGGCACCTTGGTATTCCTTTCAGTCAGAGCGTTAAGCTGACTGCTTCCCAATGACACTGTGTTTTTTTGGAAGAGGACAAATGTTTATAGTTTCCAACCTTTGGATACAAATGCGAACACTTTTGGTTTTATGACTTTGACTTATGACAAGTTAAGTATTAAGTTAACTATTTCTAGCTGTTTTTGGTTATTTTTTAGTTTTATATTTTATGAAATTACAGTAGTTATAGAAGCAAAATATTATATCTCAAAATTTACCAATCCAGCCAAATCCAACGCAAAAACTCTGTTGTAGCCACGCTGAACTCCAGCGGAGGAGGAGTGTGTCTGACCCTCTGCTCTCTCACAGGTAATTGATGGTGGTGTTTCAAAGAACACGGCAAACAACAAGAGTGTGGAGTGGCTTCTGTCTTTTAGAAGCTAAATGCACTGCCATTAAGACAGAGGGCCCTATCTTACACCCGCGGCAAAGCGGCGCAAAGCGCATCGCAAGTGTCATTGCTAGTTTCCGACCGACGCAGTTGTCATTTTCACACCCAGCGCCCACGTTGTTTAAATAGCAAATGTACTTGCACCCATCTGTGCGCCCGTGGGCGTGTTGGTCTTAAAATGAGGTGTGGTCAGGCGCATTGTTGGCGCATTGCTATCTTGAGAGAGCGGAAAGCGATTGCGCCATTGACCAACAAAAACCTGGTCTAAAGGCAATGGCGCAGTATTTTCCTGCTATTTAAAGGGCGCATTATTCAGATAGTAAGATGCGCCTACATCTGTTGTGTTATACAAACTCAAAAACTAATAATAATATGATGCCCATTGTTATTGCCACACAATGACCCGCAGCATCAATCAGTTCTCTCTCTCTCTCTCTCTCTCTCTCAAACACACACACACAACGTTACCATGCAAAATAGAAAAATAGGATCATCTACTATGAAAATTTGCACTTTACTTCGTTCCTGACATGCGTTTTGTTGCCAAATTGCCATATGCTTTCACCATTACGCAATGCCAAATGCGCAACGTGCATGTCCCGTTAACCATCATCACACATTGCCAATTGCTAAATACGCAACCTAAAACAAAGGAAAACAGCACAGTAAATATGTAAAAAGCACAGCCCAACAAAAAGTCATGAAAATAAACTGCAAAGGCATCTTACCTTCACCCGACGCACAACATAGGCCTACCCGACGCACACACACATCGCCCTTGATTGGTCAATAGCCTACATACATATTTTATGTACCCTATAGAAACATAGCGCTGTTAATTCAGAACCGACAGACAGTTGGCGCAGTATCTTCCTGACCCAGGTATCGTAAATGTGCCTTTTGTTTTTGGAAAGAGTGAACGTAACCACGCACTCAACATTTCACATTAATTCGATGTGAATAAAAAACGCATAGACAAGTTCTGTATTCTCGTTTTCTGACTCGGGGGATCAGACAGTGTGAGACCGCGGTGAAGAGGAGGCTGTAGAGGACGCTGCGCCTGGCACCGGCGTCTCCAATGCGCCCCGTGCGTCATAACGCATCAGTATTTATTACCTTGAGACATCCAGTCCAAATGCCTAACACCTTGAATTTGTCGGATTTAATTGTGACAAACTGGGTCTAAAAGACTGTAATGCACTTAGGCTACTTGAGACTAATTCACACCATGTCAGCTTATAATGACATATAGATGCTTTTTGGACGTTTGTTTCTCCTACTTGCCGAATCCGCCATTTAAATAGCAATGCGCCAAGGTGCAAGCGCACCTGGCTTTTAAAGGGAATGGGAGATGACACTCTGATTGGTTTAATTCATGTTACGCCCAAAACACACCTATGATTAATTAAGAGACTAGGTACAACCCCTTTGCGCCTTGCGCCTTACTTTGCGCCCAGATTATGCGCCGTTTAACTAGCAAAAGTGGATTTGGACACGCCCTAAATGCTCTTGCGCCATGCGCTTTAGACCATGCGCTATGGATCGTTTAAATAGGGCCCAGACTCTACAATCTAGCACTCTGCTGACTTGACCACAGTCACACACACACACACACACACACGTATGGACCTGTTGAGTGCTCTCTCCCTATCCCAGGTAAGGACACACACCTCGGCCAGGCGGCTGACCTTCGCTTGTTTTCATCAAGCGTAATTAGGGGGAGGAATTTATTTGCATCGCTAATTTCTCTCGGCCTCCCTCTGCCGCCACACGTTAAGCGCACACACACACACACACGCCTCAGCAAATACAAATATATGAACACGCACGCGCACACACACAAGCAACCCCCACCCCCAACACACACACACACATCTCCTAATAAGCTGTTAATAGCGGCTGTTTGAAGCGAAGCCTTTGAAGATGCGTCCCCCCGAGGTTCCTACAAGTCAGCGGAGTTTACACAGAGGGTAGAGCTTAACACTTTACAGGCCTGCCACATCTCCATAATTACCAATCAACTGTTTGCATTTGTAAGCGTGTGTAGTGTAGCGTGCCCCCCCTCTCCCTCCTCTGTGGACCCCTCAGAGCAGTTAGGAGTAATGGGACCAGAGGACAGTATCTGATGCAGTCATTAGCGAGTCAATTCCTTTGGCTATTGCACAACATTAATGACAACATTGTCACACTGATATCATCATCAGGATTGCTGAGCAGTGGATTATTTATACCTGGACTACAGTAATCTGATTACACACACAATGACATAATTAGGGAGTGTTTGCTGTGCTGCAAGAAGGCATATTGACTGTGGGGTTTGGGACACAAACATTAATTAACACCTTAATGCACACACACACACACACACACATTACATACAGTATATATATGTAAAATCCACCCTTGGATACTCTTCCCCTGTTCTATACCATCAATCTGTGATGTTCAATGCATTCCAGGAGTTATTTTCTGATGAAGTGCCTGCCTCATTTTTACTTTTTTCAGTTAGTAATTTCCTACATACAGAATGCCTTTCGACAACCCACAGGGAGCTTGAATGGACTTGTTGCGTCTAGCTGTTGGTTTTATGTGTAGGTTGCCAGAGCGATAACGATAGCGATAGTAACGGCAAGAGGAGAAATTGTCAGTGGAGAAATTGGTATCTCTTTCTCTTCTACGATGGATTTCTCCCTGTATGACTGTTGAACGTCGGTGCAAAACGGTGGGTAAAGAAAGAAGCCCTCGCTCTTTCAATGAGGGACTGACAGCAAAACCTGACATTAACTGTTGATGTTTTAGATAGCTGAAATTTTTTCTGCTATTAAACTCCATTGTAGCTGCTGTAAATATTGGACATGACGTCACGCTGTCTACATTTGGCCAGCTATCCACGGGAATTAGAAAAACACACCAACAAACAACAAAATAGACCCAGGACTGCCAGTTACATCACCAATAGCTGCTTTTTTTTAAACAATTTTTAAAGTGTTTTAGTTTTTAGTTTTCCTTTAAGGAAGCAATCGATACTGCCAGTAATATATATGTAAGAAAGAACTGTAAGTAAATCAATGTCCATCTACTGTATGTCAGTAATCCATATCCTTTCCATATACTTCCCATGTATACAGTCTACTTAATGTGTTGAACTTGTCGGCTGCATAGATTTACATAACCCCACAATCGTTTAAATTGTATTTTTATGTTCAGATTCTATTTCTTTCTATTCTACGCCCTGTTCATCTGCGTGCTGCAATGACACAATTCCCACAGGGATCATTATAGTGTCATCTTATTACACTACAGCAGGTAACTTCCCAGCACAGATGGTCATCACAGCATGAATAGGAAAGTTAAGTGAAGTACCCACAAGTTGCTGTATCCAAAGGAAGAGGACTTGACTTAAATAGTTTGTTTGAAATGTCCCGAAACAAATGGCGGACTAAAAACTAAGTAGCCTAAGTAGATCAATTATAAAGTAATTCTCAATGTCACCAGCAAGTAAGGCACAGAGATCCAGAGAGACGGGCAGGGCCAATAAGTAAATAAACAGCTATTCTTACAGCCGCCTCAAATCTGATGGCTTTAATTGCTTCTTTATCAGCCAGCAACATCCAGGCGCCGTGTGTGTTGTTTATGCGTGTGTTTGTGCGCGGCGTTCCTGTCAGTGTATCTCCCTGCGCTCGCGTGTACTGTAGGCTATATTTGCTGGTACGCGTGTGCGAGCCTGGGAGCCTTGAGTTGGGCCTGTTGTAGGGAGATAAACAGCGGACTGAGATGGCAGATAGTTGAGTCTGAAATCTCCTTACTGCAGAAGCCACTACAGCAGCATCGACCCTACGCTAAATATGCCCCCTTAGAAGAACACACACTGGATTCGGGAAGGAGAAGCGAGCCCTACAACGCTTTAATCTGTGCTTATTTGGGTAAAGCACTGAAATAGTGTTCGCCCACTGAAATGAGCACGCATTTATGCACAGATCTAGTAATAGCATTCACCTACCGAGATTATATTCCATCTAGTTTTAGCAGTGTTCCTCAGTTGTTGGCACTTTTCTGCCGATAGAAACTTTGAACCCGCTGCGGGAAGCTTTCCAAGGCAGCCTCATCCTATTCAGACCAATGCTCACACACAGGTTAAAGATGCAATGTGCCCCCCGAGCACTACCTGTGTAGATGCGTATGTGTGTGTGTGTGTGTGTGTGTGTGTGTGTGATTGTGTTTGTTGAAAGGTATGAATATGTGAACTAAACCTCCAATCTGAATGCGTTCAGTCAGGGTTTTCGGTGCTCAGTGTTCCAGAACCGCGGCTCCATGCAGAGGAGCGGGGCAGGCGGGCAGACCTGAGCAGCAGCTGTAATTGGCATTGCTGCTTTAAAATGAAGGAGGATTTTTCCTCTTTAGAGAGCATTATGCACCCGACGGAGCTGCTATCCATCATGCTGAGTGAGGTGATGCTGACAGATAGAACAGGATATCTCCTTTAATTCAACCTCGGCGCGGCGCGGCACAGCGGGCCCCGCACACACAAACCCACAGCCTGCCGCACGATCACAGAAGGTAATTTGATTCTTGACAGTAGACTAAATGGGACGCTCATACTACTGCTTTGAGCGGCAGGTCGGACAGGGAGATCGCCACGTATCTGTGCACCTACCTGCTTCAAGGATGCCAACTGAAAATCAGCCAATTATGTCAGAGATACAGTAGCTTGGCCAGGTTGGGCTATTGCAGCTATGTTGCTGCCCTGTTGGTTGGAATTAAGAGATGTTGCCATGATTGGACGCACAACATCCTAAAAATCAGCTGGCATAGAATCAGAAGCTCAGCAATGGCTGTGGAGCAGGACTGAAAACTCCAGTGGCCAAAGTCTTCATTTAAAGGATAAGTTCTGCAATTTTGGACCTATATATAATTTGTCTCTTACATAGGCTACCTGTAGAATTTGGACCCATAGAGAATATTGGCTCCAGAGTCAGCTGTCAGTTGAAACAGCGAGCTCCAGTGTTAGGCCTCTTGCTGCTAATAATGAGTCCAAGTGGGGTTTGTCAAAATATCTCCAAAAAAGCCATTTGTAGGCTCCACAGGAGAGTTGAAAGTAAACATGACACAGTTCCTCCATTACACACACTTTCACTAATCAGGAAATCACTGAACTATTTTTCTCTGCCGCAGCACAGACTGCTGTGGGGTGAAAGTCATTTTCACAGACTGGGTTTTTTGGAGATATTTTGACAAACCCCATTTGGACTCATTGTTAGCAGCAAGAGGCAACAGAGCTCACTGTTTCAACTGACAGCTGACTCTGGAGTCAATATTCTCTGTGGGTCCAAGTGGTACAGCTATGTAAGACGCAAATTATATGTGCGTTCAGAATTGCTGAATGTATCCTTTAATGGCTCTATCTCCCAGAGATAGAGAGGTAACTGATTGAAAACTGTTTGAACTTCAATACCCAGAAATCTTGTAAGGTGACGTCAGTAAACTGTCAAATCAATCAATCAAAGGTTGGTGGGTCCAAGATATTTCCAGTGTAGCTACAATAAGAGAAAGATAAGAGAAATCCATGGTAGAAGAGGCAAAGATACCAATTTCCTAAACCGAGGTAGAAGTAGATGAGGCAGATTGAGGGAAAGTGTTCACCAAAAAAGTAAATTACAACCCTTCATCACAAAATAACTCCTGGAATGCACTGAGCATCACAGATGTGTACTTTAAGCAAACCAGCAGCAGTATCCAGGTGCCAGTATGAAGGAGGCAGAGAACAAAACAGCTAAGTCCTGGCAGAGCGGGTGGGAGGGCGGGGACACTTTCACACGCCTTTTCCCTTCCCTGCTGCTGGAGTAAAGCTCGGCCATTAGAAAGGTACACAGCACATGTGGGAGCTGCTTGTTTCTTTTAATTGGTGCTGCACTGGGCAAATGGTTCTGGGTGCCCTGCCAAGATCTCTCCCTCTTTGCCTCAGTTTAGTAGCTGCTCCTTCCTGTCATCCTGCCCAGCCTCCTCTGCCCCTCCACTCTCCCCCTTCCACTGAGATGGGCTCTGGCTCTTTTAATTTACCAGGAAGGAAGATCTTATTAAGAGCATATAGTTCCCCTGCAGGGGCTCTGGCATCTCCTTGATTAAAATGATGGATGGGGAGGGGGAGCGGTCGGCTTTCGGAAACACTGAGGCTAAGACAGGCGTGTTGTCTTTTGTTTCAGGATCCCTCACAGGTCGCCCTCTCTCTCTGCCCGCTCCACACCAGTGGAACACTGGCATGAATGAAAGCACTGCTGGCCTGAGACTAATGTTGTGGCACTGCTTGAATGCCAAAAGTCTTGCTCAATGGTTGCTTGGACCCCGGCGGCTGTCAAGACTGACAGACATCGGTTAACTGCTCCAAAAGCTGCTAATTGTCTTCAAGCGGGGTTGGGGTCAAAACAGCATAGCCTGAGCCCAGAGACAGTGTAGCGGAAGTATCTGTCGTCATATAAAGTAAAAAAGGGAGTGGACCGACCACTTACACACATACACAGTACATATGTAACAGGTATGGGACGCTATCCTCATCTCACGATACGATCTTTCTAGCAATGGAGATAATTTGGATGGAGAGCTTGTGAAATTGTGATGGACAAGCCGTCTCATTTGTGATTACTACAGCAGAATAAAATGCAGCTAATATCGCAAGTCATTTTTCTGCCCCACGATACGTATTGTCACATTTTCATAAGTAAACAAATCTTTATTGTATGTATTTATAAGCAGTACTTAATTCTCCTTGATTTCAGCCATGTCCTGATGCTGTCCCAAGGTGAACATACTGTACTTAAATTTCCAAATGTAACCTGATATAAACTACTAGTAGTCAAACTGATTCTTTTTCATCATTCATAGAATATGCAGTCAAATGAATATAAAGTCAATCAATTTTCAAATTACAGACTGTATTTTGAATGGTGTTATTATTAAAGTAGTAATCTGTGACATTTTTATATAAATAAATGACCGTTTTGCTACCCTCTATTGCTGATTGCTGTAATATAGTGATATAACATAGTGATTCAACCTTTTACATTTACTGTTCTAAACACCCAGTGTCTGGTAGGTCTTTCCTGGGAAAAATCCTCTGGTGCACAGAAAGTGATGCGTTTCACATTTCTGGTTTGCTTGGAATAAATAGAAGAACTGGGTAGTTAGCGTGAGAAGTGATAGCCACCATGGCTGAACAGACAAAGAAAAGAGCGCCACCTGCAGAAACTCAAATGCATCAACAGAAAATCTAGAGGAGAAAGACGTCACAGTACCGCCCACACTGTGGTTGACAAGTGATCTCTGGGTAGTTTTCTTTGTATTTAACCACTGTTGCATTCAAATTACTGTCATTCTGTTACATGTAATCCATCACTGACCAGCCCTGTGTGAAAACAGCGTACCCTGCAACAGCAGAAATGAAACAGTATAGCCTTGTCTGGTGAAAACTTTCCCGTCATGTACACCAGCATTGTTTCATGTCCAAAGTATTCCCTCCCAGCCACTTTTAGTCTGGGAAACTCCTAAGTGGTAAGTGATCCTCATCTGGGCTGCAGATAGAGAGGCCCGTCTGTCTGCACCAGGCCGTACAGAGGCAACACTGAAGCCATTACCAGGGGAATTCTCCCTCCCTGGATCATCTCCACCTCACGTCCCACCATGTCAACATCAGCAGGAAAGCCGCTAAGCGATAGCAACATGGGACAGCATTGATCTCCATGGCTGACTTGAAGATGAGGCACCAACACATGTGAATAGGAAAAAAAAAATCCTTTTTTGCTTTTTTCCTATAAAATAGCCCATAACATAGAAATAACAAAATATATCAAAAAAGCCTTTGAAAATATATTTAGTCACAGCATTTAGTGGCCATATTTACAAACCTATAACTTTTACTTGGATAAATGTAAATTGGCAGTGGCAAGTCAAACTGAAATTCTTCCATTTATTCAAGGCAACCTTGTTAGGTTGAGTAGCCTATGAGTTGTACATGCACATACATGAAAACAAAACTGTGAAATGCAGCTGCTACAGCCTTTCCAGACCAGATGACGAGCGGCCGAGCAGCATTTGATTAACAAACTAACTTAATAAGGGTAAGTAAAAAAATGTAACTGCAGCACTGCACACATACATACAGCACAAGCTGTATGTATGTATGTGTTTTTTTACTGCCTATAGGCCCAGCATTGCTGGCATTGCTAGCATTCTTTATTCAACCTGTTTGACAGTGACTGCCTGGCTTTGTATCATTACATCTACCTGTCACAGGACCATGGCTGGCTAATACAGAGATGGTACAAAATATTGTATATGAAATATGCTCAAGAGAGACTTTGGCTAATCCTAGCACGGTTAACTTTTGCAAATGTAAGCAAGCATTGCTCTCTGAGCTAGCTATTGTTAGTAGCTATATCAGATACCGAAATAATGTAGCTATGTAGCTAACGTTACTTGTACCTAATAGTTAACAAATGTTAATTTGCTCTGCCCTACTGCAATTTCATCAGCTAGCTAACAGATGTTGAGTAGTTGGCCTTCACACTGAAACTGGCTAGTTAACGTTAGCTAATGCTAGCCTAATGCACATGGTACTATATAAGCCTAGCTAACGGTTTTTATACTGTGGCATAATTACATGGAGTGGCAACATAGCTAGGCCTTGCTACTGTTTGTTACCCTGCGGCTTAATTAGCCTACATGTGGTGGCAACTTTAACAAAGGTTGGCCAATTGTCCTCTGTTTAGATAAATCTAAATCTGTGAATTATTAGCGTATGGGTAAAAAAGTTATAACTTAATGCAAGATTTTTACATTGGCTAGCTTGCTAAAAACATGTTTCTAATGTTTCCTCTTGCAGTGCAACCTCCAGGAAGCTGCCTTCATTCAATTGCCACTGATTGTGGTAAGTTCTGTTTTCTATGTCATAGGGGCACATACATTTTCTTTTTTAGATCAGGTATCTATGATTGAGTGTCCTGCGTCAGTGGGTCCCATAGCTGATCAGTATTGACAGAATTCACACAAAACTGTAATTTCTTTATCTACTAGGGTATTAATTCAACCTCATACTCTCCTGTCCTTATGTGTTGAGTTTTTGCAGGATATACAAGCAAATGAGGTTCAAGACCTGGCGCAGACAGCCATGGATATCTTTGTCATCAGGGAACAAGAGGATCCTTTCCATCCACCCAAAGACATCTAGATAGTCATTGAAGGTGTGGAAGTCCTGACTGAGTTCCCCTTGGTTGGAACTGCTTTTGCTATAGCTCTCCAGTCTCATCTATGCACTCAACCTGAAATATCCAAAGGAGTCCAAGAGTTTGCTTGCACTGAACCACTTTATTTTATTTTTCTATTAGTCTTATAGTGGTTCTGCAGCCTCGACTTTAACAGTTTTAAGAGGTTGATATTTGAAGGTTGTACTGTAAAATGATTGCTTTTGAACTGCAGTATTGACACAAACAAGATATCTGCCAGAGTTCAGAGACTAGGTGCCAGCTTAACAGGCCAGAGGAGTGAGTCCTCAAATGTGGATTTATTTTTCCATTGATTTTACAGCAGTTCTGCAACCTGGAGGATTTCTTGAAGCAGAATTATTCTATTAGCCTGATATGGAATTGATGTTTTGAATCATTTTCAAAATGTAAATTAATTATGCATAAACAATTTTATGAGGTTGATGTTTTTAAAATGTATTGCATTTACGCTTCAGTATTGATTAAGTATATGATAAATCAACATATTACAAAAAAATATACAGTATATATACAATTTAGACCCATTTCCTTAGTTGTAGGAATGTTTTCTTCAGTGTCTTAATGTTGGTCTCCATTATGTATTTTAAGGAAAAAAAAAAACTTTTGAATAATTATTTACTGCAATTGTGGGCTCAAAAGTGACCCGGAATTATTCCAGTTGAAATTGCTCTGTCTCACTGGGTTCATTTTCAGAAAGTATTTTTCTTGTGTTTATCTATTTTCAAGCATTCCATAGAATATACTTTCTAACTAATGAGCGCGCCACAACTCCGCGCAGACTTGCCAAAAAGGCGCATAAACAGCGTAAATTTGGGAAAATGGAAAAATCAGCTCCGTCAGTCCCTGCCTATGCCAATGCTCAATGCCTATGTGCAGTTTGAGATTGATTGGCCAACCCGTTGAGGAGCAAAATGGATGCGGACGGACGGATGGACAGACGGATGGACGGATGGGTTTTCCTCATTTTATAGTAGGATGTACACATAAGACAAGGATGTCTTTTTTCATACTTTTACTTTAAAATATGTGTTGTGTTTTTTGCGAAGTTTTAAAAACGGTTCCATTGTAACAGGTGTCGTTTAACAATTTGGTGATTGATTAACATACAAGGATGGAGAAAGCATGTCAGGCAGACCTCTGAACTAAATGTCTGTTGAGGAAAACCATACTTAATGACATTTTAATTTTGAATAAAATAAACCTGAAAAAAAATTTGAATGTTCTCTGAGTCATAATTGATCAAATGAACTGTTTTGGATAAAACTGAAAAAAAAAAAATTGCAATTTTCAACAATTACCATTAATGTTTTTTATTTCTGACAAATTGAAATAATAAGGTTGCTCCAACAGTCAGAAAAAACTACAGGTTAAACTGAATTTATTTATTTACAGTCAACTTAAAAATATTTCTAAATAAAACATTGAACCAACTAAAAGAATATGAGGTAATGATTCACCTCAAATTCTTTTAGTTGGTTCAATGTTTTATTTTTTCAGTGTAATTTTGTGCTTGGTGTACAAATAAAAAATACAAAATTAACTATTTATAATTGTTTTTGATGGTTGTTTTGCATGTTTTATGAAACTACAGTATTTATAGAAGCAAAATATTATATCTCAAATTTGACCAATCCTGCCAAAAATTGGCATTTTCCCCTGTAGTGCCTCGCCTTAAAGGGACATTTTAGGGTTTGTACACCCATGTACTTTATCGTGAACGCAGTCTTTTCCATCAGTCCAAAAAGGGCTTGCCTCAGTGTTTTGGTCAAGCGCTGCCAGTGTGTTGAGAAACAGCTGTGAAACAGTTACAAAACTGATTGGAAGCTGCTGCACGTTAATTTCTAGGGTTCTATCGACTTGTTGTAGCTTTGCTAACAAACTGTAACATCCATTATCTGAGTAACAAGAACTGAGTTAAGTGCTTAGGATGGTCTGAAAGGGCTCATTGTTCCTAACAGGTACACGTGCAGACAGACATGTATACACACAAACAGATGGGGTTCTTTATAAATCACATCAAGACACCAGCCTTACACAAACACTATTCGCCTTGTTGGTTCTAATTTGTTTTGCTAAAGCCGCGTGATTACAGTACACATTTTCTCTTAAAGTGATGTTGAACTTTGGTAGTACTTTGGGTTGTGTAACTTCTTGGCTATGATATAACCCCAACATCAGTGATTCTCTTATCTGTTGCTCTGTGAGAGCGATTGGAGGATTACATTTTTTTTTCTCTCTCCATTCACTGCCATTGTATGGAGAAACAGGTCTGAAAATCACACTTCTAGCACATAACAAACGCGAGCAAAGCAGATTCATTCTGCACATTCTGCTGAATATTTTTTAAGTGAATCACTTTTTTTATGTTTATTAAACCTTTCAGTTTGAACAAGTGTAACGTTTGGAAGATTGTCAGTGTTACACTTGTTCAAACTGAAAGGTTTTGGGGTTATATAAGCTACACAACCCAAGGTACTACCAAAGTTCAACATCACTTTAAGGATATACCTCTTTGCAAATATATGATATACTTAATGTAAGCTAGTTTTTGCCCAGTGGATAACATGGCACTGCTTTGTTTCCCTCATTAAATTGCATCAACACGCAGCTTCTGAAAGTGACCTACTAAATATACTAAATATAATATCTGTTGAGATGAGCATGTCTCTGTGTGTTTCTAGACACTTTCCCCTGGCTGGGCCTCAAGATTGTAAATACAGCCTACCTGTAGTAAGACCTATTTTCTATATCTGCCTCCAGCCCCACCCCACCCCACCATGACCCCCCTCCGTGTCACCATCAGGGCCGATCAGCTTTCCTTCTGCTCTCACAAAGCTGGTGCTGCTGCATTACAGCAGGAATGTGTGGCCCAGCTGGAGCCAAACACCTTGTCACAGCAGAACAATGAGCACAGTGTACACAAGTCTATGGGCTCTCATCACCCAGGCCTCTTACACCATTACACCGAGTAGGGATGCACCCATAGAGCTATTTCACTGCTGATAACAGTTTTCAGTATTCAACTATAACTTAAAGGGGAAGTCGGGAAGATTTTTGCTGCCCCATAGGACTAAATGACCTAATATATCTGTTGTGGGTTGACTGGGTTGTTGATCAATACCAGTGACTCAATGATTGATGATCACTTGGCCAGGTGCTGAGATTTATGGCTTTCAAAACTCACTTTCTGGCCCATACTCTGTCCCCCCTCCAGTTGGTATTTCACAACACTCAGATTTCAGACTATTAGTTTGCAGCCATAGGATAAAATTTTTGAAATATGCTGTATGGGTTTTTTTTTCATTAAAGAGTTCTAACATCCCTTTATGTTTATTTAAAAAAGCAGAAAATGAAGAAAATGTTACATGTGGCTCTTGGTATCAGCTATTATTATAGGGGAAACTCTCTGATATCACTACCATATTTTAGCCTGGTAGGAGTCGGACATCCAATGCCAGTATTAGTATCTTTGCACTGCTAACATTGAGGCCAGCGTGAGGCCAGCAGTTATCAGCCAAGCTCCACCTGACTCAACGGGGACGCCGTTCTGGGACTGGCTTCGGGGGCCATTCACTCTCAGTTCACTCAATTCCAACTGTAAATTGAAACGGCATTGCACATAATAATGGAGCGGTCTACATTCTCAAATTCTCCATAGATTTGATATCAGACCTCTTTTTTATGGCAAAAGACTTCCTTTTTGAGACTTCCTGAATTGAATGAAGTGAAAGTGAATTACTGGAGTCCAGAGTAAGAGCTGCAGCTGAGCTGAACCTTATAGGTTGTCTGAGGTGGTATTTAAAGCTGGCTACACTTAAACTTAAACTATTACTTTAAAGTTTTCAAATATACTACAGCTCAGGATAGGAATAATGTTCTTCATGATGCTTTGCAAATACATTTATTTTAGTTAAAAGTTGAAAAAAAAGAATGTGAAGACTATGGCTGCGGTCGAATAGTCTTTTTTGCTTAGGAAGGTTCCTAACTGAGTGAAATGACCCGGAAGTACCTAAGTGGCAGCCATGATAAGAGCTGTTCGAATTCTCTACATGCTAAGGAAAGGTGCTTCAATGCTTCCTTACTTAGCTCCTTTAGCATAGGATACACTGGACCATCCTTTACGAAAGGAAAGGAGATAATGCCGTCCCACAATTCTTTGCGGCAGCAACGACGCACCATTCGGCCGTTCACGAAAACAAATGATCATGACCGACAAGGGCCGCAGATCATCATGCAAGTTACCGTTGCTTATTAAGCATGTTCCATCTTATGCCATAACTTGCTAATATGCTTATATGTTTTAAACTTTCAACAATATGTTAAACCCATAGAGGCGAACTATGAACGTTACGCTGCTGTTGTAAAATGATCAAAGTGAAGTTAACGTTGTAGCATAACCTATGCTCAGTTTGCATTAGTTATTTCTTCATTCTGAGCGTTGTTGTATTGCCAGCCTTTAGGAATATCACTAATTAATTTTACTTCAGTCACAGATGCTGAAACCCTTGCCTTAATAAAGGCCTGTATCAGCCATAACAACTTCAAAGCACAATCAAGTCAACATTTCAAGGTGTCGATAAATATGAGCGGACAGGAGGCTGAGCGTGAGCAACCATTCTCAATGTGACAACCCCTAACCCGTTTCACTTTTGTGACTGGTAGCCTATATTCCTTTTTTATTTCAATTCCAACCTTGGTGATGAAGCAATATTTTTCACCGGGTTGTCCACATTTATATAGCCTGCATGAAACAACACGGTAAGAACGCACGGGGCGAAGTATCTAAGATGCGCTTTTAGTAGTCCATTTTCGGAACATTGTAGTTTCACCACGGCAGACCCACGTCATTAACATCCGCCGTCGCATAATTACGTAGCCTAGTGTAAATGCAGTCGGATTCTCTTAGCACCGCGGTTGTCTTTTCCTAAGTCCTTCTGAATTCTCCTTCACATCTTTCCTTGACCTCATGACGTTTTCCAACGAGGTCAAGGAAAAGTGGTTAGGAATAGGAGTTAGGACGTATTTTTTTGACTATTCGACCGCAGCCTATGTCTTCACAATACTGGACCCTGATTGGCCAACAGCAGCTGCTCCTTTAATCCAAATGAGGTAAACCTTCTGATTGGAGCCTTTCCAGTTCAAATGCTGCAAAGTAGCCTGATTGGAAGGATTTCAGTAATTAGTGAGGGGAGCCAATCAGGACCAAGTCCAGTTGTGATGCGTTTCCTGGAATAAGTCTGAAATTGCCTGGAAAAAAGGGTGGATTTTTGAAAATGTAATATCTTAAAATTTAGCCACTTAAACAAAATCAAACTGTAACAATGTCCATAACTGCAACATGGTAGAGTTGTAGTTTTTAGTAGTTGTGCTTATACCAAGCAGCCTATAAGAGGGGAGAGAGGGCTTGAGGGAAAACAAGCCTATAGGCCTATTGTTACTTTGCCAGGTAGGAGGCTGGAAGGAGACAGCAGGGATTTGACACAGTTCAGCCACTTGCTATAGCGTGCTGGGAAGGTTGGGCTACCCTGTCTCCTCCCCAAAGGCTGTTGATAAAGAGATGAGGCAGGGCAGAGTGACTGACAGGAGTGGACAGACAGGACATGTCAGTACACCATTATTCTGTGTGTAAATAGCGTTTGACTGACAGCCAATCAGCCGCAGCACAATGAGAGCTCTCTTTGTATTTCAGCGTAGGTTGCTGGAGAGCTTCGATCGGCAATTTCAAGATTTTTCCTTTGAGTCATCCTGGATTAGGTTGTGGGCCCACCTTTTAAAAGCATGGTAATTTCCCTCCTCTGAAATACGCGACTATGGAGTCCTAGAAGAGCATTTCCTTTACTATGCTCACATATTTCATGCATGGATATCCAGTGTCCTGAGAGGGGTAAAAAACCCTACATGAGTAACCAGCTTTTCTCTATTGTCCTGGAGCACGCCTCAGATTGGGTTCTCTGTAGTTGTTAGGTGGGACCATGTCATCTGAGACAAGATATAGGCTATAGAGTTTCAAGATGACTGAAAGATTTGTCTCTCTTTTTTCTCCTTCTTCTTGATCCTTTATTCTCTGACTTATCTTCACAAAAATATGGTGCACTTTCTTTGCCCATTAAAACAAATGCAAGGCCACTAGTACTACTAATTCCCAGGCCGTAGTGGGAAGCTCCCTGGGAAAACAGCAATTCATCCACCATACATGCTCATTTTGCGCCCTGGATCTCAGGTTTTGTTGTGTTTCATGTTTGTATTCAGGAATAAAGGCTTTTCCATTGTCCATTTGCATTAACGACCTGACTTGTCTTCCATTAATATTGCACAACAGTCAGTCAAATGCCTAAATATAAACCGATAAAGTAACATCATTGACAGTGGTGGAAGAATACATTTATTTACTTTACTTTCAGTACTACTCTGGTTAAAGTCCTCCATTCAAAAATATACTGAGTTAAAGTATTGAGGTATTAAAATGATCTATTACAAGTAAACGTACATCATATAATTGTTAGTTCTGTCATCAGAAAAGTGAACCAGAAAATGTAGCTGCATGGTTTACATTCTATATCTTTACTTTCTACCTTTCTTCCGCCTGACAGTCGCTCTGCCTATCCCAATTACTCACACAATAGAAACCCCTAGTGAATACTTATTTAACAGAATATTACATTGTAATTCAATTAATTCAGGTTACCACATATATTGCCCTATTGTAGAACAAATCTCCTGTATCAATTCACCATGCATGTCAACTTCTCTAGATTAAAGCTGCACTCTGCCAGATTTCTATGTAAAAATCGTCTCATCAGCCTAAATCACAAAGTAGGGCTGCAACAGAGAGGAGCGTCCCATCCCCACTAATTGAGACGCTGTAGATTCACCTTGACATCCTCAAAATTCAAACACCTCTTGCTGCCATTTGAGGTCGTCAGTGTGGGTCAGTGGTTCATTTTTGCTCTATCTGATTATCTCCTCTAAAAGAAAACTGGCTTGAGATTAAAAGAAAATATCTATCTTTTATATCTATCTGTGACTATATTTTTCCAAGAAACTTCTCATATTTGGTATGTAAAAGCCTTTTGCTCACAGTAGTAGAAACTGTAAGTGTGAAACTGCCTTTAGAGGAGTAAAAGTAAAGTTCCCCCCAGAGCCAATATTCTCTGTGGGTCCAAGTACTACAGGTATGTAAGAGACAAATTATACATAGGTCCAAAATCGACAAACTTATCCTTTAAAATGCTATGCTATGCACCTGTAAGCATTTACTGAAGGACATACAGTAGGAGATACTGTACAAATGTACAAGATACAAAGATATAAAAATACAGTTTACATCATCTGTGTACGAATACTTTCACAGACTGAGTTTGGAAGCAGACCCTAAAGTTCCCCAGCAGAACCCAAACAAATGACTGGCCATTGCCCCTCCCGGTGTTCTCTGGGGTTTCATTTGTGTCTGTCACCACAGGATCCTCCCTCCCTTCCCCACACACCACTTTAAGCTCTTTATTAGAGGGTTTCCCAGTGTCGCGCTGGGAGCTTGTCACACTGTACTCTGAGATTTGTGAACAAATCTGCGTCATTGTCCTCCTTATAGGGAGGCAGGGCATTGCTTCACATTCTTGTTACACAGTAGTGTCACTGTTTACGCAATTTAATTTTCTTTTTTTTGCGGTAGTCACTTTTCCAGTTTGGATTATGAAGCAACAGTGGCCCATTTATGTGGAAAATGCAAAGAGTGTTATATGTTCATAGGGAAACGAGAAAGAAGCGCTTGGATCTGGTTAAAATGTATGCAAGCAGGTGCTCATTGAGGATGGGTCTATCAATAAATGGCATAATCAGTGGAGATACTATGTCAGTATACTACACCAGGATCTCTACTGGTTCTTCTGTTATTTACTGAAAAGTGCGAGAGGTGAGTTGACATAGTGGGATGTGGTGTTTGCCTTTGTCCCACTTGCCCTGGTATTGGCTCCTATATCCCCTCAAACATGTGTATGTACGCACAGGCTCAGGCACACCACACACACACACACACACACACACACACACACACACACCTACATGCGTAAAATGCAGCCCTGTTTCCTAAGGTTTGTGTTGTACTTGATCTTTATCTTGATTTTATTATCCTTGTTCAACTTGAAACTGTATCCAAGATGTGTTATTCACACTCTTACTGTAAGTCATATGATTATGATAAGTAGCCTCAACTGTGGTAATTTAGTGGAGATTCAGCATACATGGCAAAAATAACAAGCTTTGCAAGACCAATTATTTTTGTCTTGTGCTGACACTGATTAAGCTTAATCTTAAGTTTCTTATTTCAAGTTTTTGTTAATCTTAAAACCAGTCATATTATAATGAAATAAATGAAATGACTTGAAACCATATTGAAAGAAGTCTGACCAGTCAATAGTAGATCAAAGCTAGAGCATCTTATTTATTGCATTGTTCCTCCAGATCATAATACAAGCCCCTCAATCCCCATTGCAACACTGACAACAAATTGCACTCACTTTTTTTTTAACACTTGCCATATAATGGGAAGTAGCATTTTCCCAGGAGATATCCTTAAAAAATAGCTTGTAAGTATTGGTAACCTCATTGAAACCAGTGTGAATCCCCAGCTACAAGGTACTGTCTGACTGCATGAAGGAATTCAACATGGCAACATGTTTTTAGGACTGAACAGCCAATACAGAAGTTTTCCCCCCATGTTTTGACAAGTGCCTGGTGAATAAAAATGATAGCCTGAATTTAAAATATCATGGTATCGCTTTTACTAGAATGCCCTATGGTTATAATTGAGGCTAATTATGTCCCTGCAGCTACCTAATGGTTACCATCATTTCTAATGATTGCCATCATTTCAAGAAATGAGTCAAAAGCAAGAGTCTCGGTCTCCATTGTCTGTCGATGACAAAATCCCTATCCGCAGATGTCATCATCCCTCATCTGGCATCAGCCTGCTGTTATAAAGGGCTGATGAGATTCACATCTCCATACTCAATATTGAGAATAGGGAGTCTGCCTCTTTCAATGATTTCTTTTCACCTGTCCTATCCAGGTGACAGCTAGTACTGAGCACTGTCAGTCATATATGACACAGAAAACCAGGCTGGCAAAGGACAGCTTTCCCAAGTCCTTTCTATAAGCAAAATCTTTAAAGTGGTAATCCGTGAGTTCCTCTTTGTTTACATTTTGTCTCGATTACTACTTTAATAGATTTGTTTATTTCAATGACTTTTTTGAGAGAGGGTTGGAGAGGTTTGCAGAACTCTTGATGTGATGTTGCTGTCTTACTGCGTCTCAGTTGCATGGAGGGAGGCGTGGAATGGGATTTTCAGGCTATGATTTTATTATGTCTCATCCATAATTTGGCAGGCCTGGCATTTGACCACACTTAGCCTTTCAGATTATCTGAGCAGGGTAGGGGCCTTACTCCGTCAGAATGAATTTCAGTAGAAGTGAAATTGCATCTCTCACCCTCCCGCTCGCGCAGATCCATGACGAGAAATTCCATAGAGGGATTAGTCATGCCGTGGCCTAGCGATATTTACATTAGGGCTGGATTTCACTACGTTTGAATTTCACAGGGGGGCACCTCGTGGGCTCAAGGTTGCGGTGATGAGAAGGGAAATCTCACACCACATGGTTCGGGCTGAATGACGCATCCGATGACTGATGTCTTAGCTGCCATCATCCACTTAGAGTGTCCAGCTGTCAGGATGAGATCGCCAACGGTTTGTTTGTCTTTGTCTTTGTCACAGAGGACCAGATCCCACATGGATTCCCCACCATAGATATGGGCCCCCAGCTGAAGGTAGTGGAGAGGACTCGCACTGCCACTATGCTGTGTGCCGCCAGTGGCAACCCAGACCCAGAGATCTCCTGGTTCAAAGACTTCCTACCTGTGGACATCAACAGCAGCAACGGGCGGATAAAACAGCTCCGCTCAGGTAAAGAACAACAGCGCCATGAACTGATAACACCAGTGCTACACTATTTCACATGTTCACACAAAAAGTGTCCACCCTGAAACACTTAAACACTGTTGAACCATCTATTGGCGATGTACCTTGCATTTCTGGGTCCATTTTGTTTGGTGGTGTATTTTTCTTATTCCTGTAGATAACTGGCCAAACACCACGTTGAGATATTTCCAGCGTAGCTACAATGGAGTTTGATAAATAAACATTACATAAATTCCAATATGTCATCATAACATAACTTCTGGGATGCAATGAACATCGCAGATTGATGAACTCTAACAGTGTATGAGTATCTGAGGGTGGACCTTTAAGTCTCACACGGTAAAACGCACAATAAAGTTAAGATTGGAATAAATGTTTCCCACTTTGAGCTGAACAGCATACATTTCAGTAATTACCTCGGCAGCACCTGTGTGGGAATATTGGTGTGCCGGCGGTGCTTAACGGCTAGAGACAATGATTAATCTTAAACCAGAGCCAGCCATGTGAAGCAGGCTCTCTGAAGCTCCGGGCGATGGCGAGCATCCAAAGTACCACACAGGGCATCTTCCACCACAAACGGGCCGTCCAGCAGCTCACAGCGGAGTTGGACAGCTCTACTCTGAATACCCTTGCTCCACGCAACCTGTCAGTTGTCCTCTCCCTCAGTCGCTGCGAGAAAACAGAAATGTTAATCCGTTGCCAACATTGCAAGCACCCACACAACGTGGAAAGGCCGTCCAGGAGCCGCACTGTCTTGCCAGCCCTTGCAGCAGAGCAAGAGCCAGATTTCCCAGCGCTGAGTGCTCGGGGTCCCTTTCCTCTGGCTCCTCTCATCTCGAAAACGGAGAGGGAGGAAAGGCTGAGAGACAGGCTTTAGGATATCACTGGCTTTGAAGTCCGTGCTGAGGATTTTCCCAAGCCACATTTGGGGCCTTAGGTAAGGACAAATATGCCATGTATTATTACTGAACAGCATAGCAATTTGTTTCAATTTGGTTCATAGGGCTCCATCGTCACACAGTCCCCACAGCAGCCAAGCCCAGATGGCTGACTTCCTTTTATAAAAAAATAAATAAATAAGAGCTGCCCTGTGTCACACAAGGCAAGTGAAATATATAGCTGTGTGTAATGTCAGCACTCCACAATTATTCAATTTATTTGTTTCAATAGAATTCATTATATGGCAGAGCGATTAAATTTGCTCATGAATTAGTGTCCCTATTAAATGACTTTGATCCATCATGGAACACTAATAGCTTCATTTTTCAATTTGAGACCTTTGCTCTCTTACGGTAAATGGAAGAAAATATCCTATGTATTCTTTGCCGAAATAGGATTTCTTCCGACGCTCTGAAACTCTCCATTGTCTCCCAGTAATTACAACCAAAGTTTGTCCGACTAGGAGAGATTCTGGCCCTGAGCATAAATTGACCCTGCTCGCCATGCTAGACGCTTGACAGGCAAACATAGCGAGTGCAGAGCTGAACTGCTGGATCTGATAGCGAGGAAGAAGAGGATTAGCGCGACGGGACAAAGCACCTTTGCGGGAATCGATGCTGGAGTAAAACATCATGCTACCTATTTGGCAGCCAGTCTCTGAAACACTCAAATCGATGCGTCAACTAACCCTGTGTCCACACTGCGAGCAACAGCATCAACAAGTCACTGGGAGTCCATTCATTTCTTATAGAGCCGAGCAACCAGGAAAACTTAGCCAAACAAGCTCGTCGGCCAAGAAACGCTGGCCGCGGCTGAACTTTTTGCAGTCAACAGCCAATCAGATTTATGTGCAATGTGATTTCATTGTGATTTAATTTAATGAACATTAGCTCTGCCTGGCAAGTGCAAAATGGGCAAGAAGTTGATTGCAGCCATGCAAAGCTTCCCAGTTCTCTACAACATTTATTTGAAAGACTACAGGAATAAATGTCTCAAACATGATGCTTGGAGAACGGTTGCATCCATCGTTGGGTTCGATCGTAAGCTATGAATATTTTTTTACCTTTTTGATTAATGCTACCTATAATTAGTGCTTTCTAGCTAGGTCTGTTAACTTGTCAAAATGAAACGTTATGAAAGGCAATACCAAAGCAGCAAAAATTACATTATTTGCCTGTTGAACACTTTGTAGCTGCAGACTGCTACATAGATTCAGTCGGAGCCTCTCACACCACCAACAATCAGTCAGAATGGAGCGGCCTATCAAGTTGCTCGCAGTGTGAACACACGGTTAGCGGCTGCACCAATGCCCATACTGTGGCTCCTAAATGAACTAATTGGTGCCATATATTTAGATGAGAATTTGATCTACAGTGGAATATACTGTACTCTCAACTGAAACATTAAGGTTCAAATTAAAGAGCACCAATCCATCACTGTATCTTTTCACTGACGAAGGACACTATTGCAAATACAACCTCTTCCAATCCAGACATTGTGAAAACATAATAAAGCCCTATTATTTTTCACAATGAATGTTCGACCCTGAAATCTGTCATGAACCCCCCCTTGATTTCACGGGGGAGCGGCGTGGGGGTTTGTGTAGCTGTCAGACAGCTGTGGAGGCAGCCCATGGCAGGTCTCAGTACACCCAGTCCAGCCCTCTGAAAGCTGCTGATGTCCCCTCCATCGGACCCAGGGGCCACACAGCTTCCAGGCACCCCCCCCCTACCCCCACACCCACAACTATCTCTCACCATCTATCTCCCACATCTCTGTGCTCCTGTTGGCTCAAGAGTGGCTTGGCTTATTATCCAGATCGCTGGCATCTGTATAGTAACCAATCTTCTCCACCGTTTGTTGCATATGACCTGATATGCCCAAATGGCCCCTGTTACTAATGACTCAACGTATGCATACTGACAACGGGGATATGCAGATGAAAGGAAGAAATGTAACTACTGCACTGCACTAGAAAGAATGGTACACACAATAGAAGGGCGGCGTATGATTAGCCTAGTATGACAACTGCTGTAAAAATACATCTATAGTATGCTAATGCTGGAGCTGGATAGCAGAATGCTCTCCCATAGAAGCAGCAACATCACAATGTATTCCAGGACACAAGCACAGGTTTCTTTGTATTGCATCAGAGAGAGGAGGCAGCTTGTGTTCTTATCTGCCTTGTTACGGCAGGATGCTGAAGACCCAGATCACACCCAGTCTCCAGACAATGTAAAACGCCTTGGGTTACAACCAGAACAGGTCTGTTCACGGCGAACGAGGGGTCAAGCACTTGATAGCCAGGTGCTGTCAGAAAAAAGAAAAAAGCAGGTGTGGAGAATAAGTAGGTTTGTGATCATAGCGGGATGAGAGCTCTGTAGAGCAAATACCCAGGTGTGTAACGCAAACAAGCACCAGGTGAAAACAAATAAGCAGATTCACAATTGAAAAGCTGGGAGCCATAGCTGGGGTATACATTATTTAAGCATTTTTGTGCATATATGGAGCATTCGGAAAAAAGAACACCCAGTTGGACCGAGGAAAATGGTTTTCTCAGAGAATACATTCTGCACAATTGTCGTTTATGAAATTAGCCTTGGTTGCGAATAATCATTACTCTTATTTTCCACTCTCAGCTATCACTTTGACTCATTAAATATTAAAGAATGTCTTATATACGTAGCAAACATATTTTCTTTACTTTTTCATATCAGTGAAATGAATGTGAGTTTCCTTTATAAAGAGGGATAGAATAGCAGTCGCTCTTTTCTCGGCTGTTTTTCCTCTCTTTGCTCTCCTGCTGCTCTTGTCTTTCTCTGTCACTCTCTCTCATCTTTATACTAATGCTTCTCTCTAATGTTATTTGCATTCAAATTACCTCACCAGGTGGTACACCAATCAGAGGTAAGAATGCTGGGTACAGAAAACAGTCCACTCATCCTCTTTTCCTCCTCAACCCCCCTCTCCTCCACCACCTCCTTCCTTCCTCCTCCTCCTCCTGTCACCTCACAGTGTCCCCATTTCCAGCTCTCTGTCCTCTCCGCTTGGCCCCCGGCACTTGCTCTGCCTTCAGCACATGACCTTTCATAAGTGTGTATGGTCAATCCTTCGAATAAAGCTCAAGGAAGCTACATCCGATCCTAATGAAATTGCACATACGGATCACTCAGCCAGACTGAGATGTCTTAGAACAAGCGAAAACTATCGTAGCACTAGGTAATAAAATCAAATCACCAATAATAGCTCACTACTACAACTGAACACCAAACCCAAATCTGTGGTGAAGCCTGACTTCTAATGGTGAAAAGTAGGGTACTGAACTGGCCATCTGCTATTGGCTGGTCTTCTACAGAGTACAACAGGTGGTGACATCACCTGGCACCAAAAGACCAGCCAATAGCAGATGGCCAGTTGAGTACTCTTCACCACAGATTTTGGGATGGGTTTAGTTACTCTTTAATAACTAACATGACTGCTAATATACACTTCACAAGGCCTACTACGCTAACAAGGGATTTAGACCACTTACAATGAAGTACAACAGTCAATATGCAAAGCCTAAATCAAACAATCTAATTTTGTAAAATGACACAACTTTCCTTATCAGGAAACCAGGGAACTTAAAATGAATCTAGTCAAATGCTTCCACAAGCAATTTGAATTGTAGAGAAATGTGAAATGGAAAAAGCAATCTTCCAGTGCAATTGGAGTAAAAACTACCGTCAGCAGGAAAATCAGCTGGTTTATAGGTTACATGGTAGTTCAACAAGGACCTAATGAAAATTTTTCAGGCACATCAGCAAATGGACATGCTGCCTAGCATAGAAAGAGGTCCTATAGATGGTGTATAGCATTCGTATGTATTCCCAATCGTATTCCTCTCAATGGCAGCCCTACTTAGATATTTAGCTGACGATCCTGCAGCCAATTTTCTTAGACTTTCCTACCGAGGTGTTGCGCGGAGTATGAAATAAGACGATTTGCATACGCGATATAGCAATTGACAGCTGGCGCGATTAGTAGTCTGCAAAGTGCGTGTTGTTCAGGTGTTGAGCGTTGACCTCTGTCGGCATGCTGTCCTTAGAAGCTGCAGAGGGAGGAAACACATCACTACATTATTAAAGGCTCACCGCCTGAAGGGCAGAGGAAGTTCTGGCAGCTTCTAACGTTCGGCTTAGGGCTTCCAGATCTTCGTCTGTGAGAAGTCACACCTTCTCCGCCAGCGCTGATTAGCCTTGTTTATGCCAAGAGGTCAGAGCAAACATCCATCAGCATCGTTTTGTATTTCTCAGGAGGGAATAAAACATTTTCTCATCAAGGGGCCCTGCCATGAAGAGATGGTGAATGCGCTATGAGATAGACAATGATCAGGGAATCGAAAGGGGAAATATAGAAACTGAGAAGCAGATTTAACTCAGCCAATAAGCAGCTGCTGCTGCATGCTCTCCTCTTCACTCCCCAGCAGCAATGTGAGGATTGGCCTACAATGAGATCTGATCTCTCCGATTTAGGCCCAGAGGGAGAAAGTTAAGACCTTGGGACATTATCATTCTGACACAATGTTTTGTGATATGGAGGAGAAAGGCTTACCTACATGCTCTGTATGAAGAGCCCCATGAATGTGTGAGTGTGTTTGTGTGTGTATGAGAGAGAGAGAGAGAGAGAGAGAGAGAGAGAGAGCTTCCGTCCTTATGCAGTTTAAGGACATACATCTCAGGCAGAATGCCCTTGCTGGCTGCATCCCAGATGAAGGTTGTTCCTCCTCCATCTCTGGGCTCCCTGCCTTTACCAGATCCACCAGGGATGTGGCTACACACACATCATTTTATTTCTACTGCTGATGTTTTTTTTTTTAACCAGCTCTTAACATTGTGTTACAAACCCATTCCATGATGCATTTAAGTAAATATATTCTGAAATATATTTTTTAACATTTTATTTTTCACATGTATTATTGTCCAGTGGTTGCAAAACTGCATGATGTGTGTCACATTCAGCCAGTAAACACCATTGTATAATTGCAAGAGACACATTCACGCCATCTGTCTAAACCTAAACCAAGTCTCTACTGATACCTCAGTGTCTAAATGAATACCGAATGTTTGTATGAATGCTATGAAATTGTATTATGGTTTTGGAATGAATTGAGGAAATGGTAAACCATGGTGTCAGGTAAGTGCTCTGTTACAGCTCCTGTTTCATTTGTTGTTTTCCCGAGACAAAGATAGCCAAAGAGGTTCAGCAAGCTTAGCAGCAATGGAGTCCTTCAGCCCTGGTCTGATTTAACTACTGGGTTTCAATTCCATTTGATGAGCAGTCCCAGTACACCCAGTACTGTCACCAACAGTAGAATGAACAAATCAGTGTTCAACTGTATAATGCCAGTAGTAGCCTGACACCCAGGCAGTTAAACCAACACAGGACTTTAGCCATTGTCTTTTCTGTAATTTCATTACAGAATTTGCTGCCTCAAAGAAATACAACAAGTTTATGGTAGACTGTCCCATTATGTAAATGATGAGAACATAAGACACCATAATCATCTATAGGTAGCCTACCTGGTAGATTATTGGCTCCGGTGCTCCATGCTAACACTTTAGCATACACTATGTTGAGTGATAGTAGGCTCCATGCTAACACTTTATACACTATGTTGAGTGACAGTAGGCTCCATGCTAACACTTTATACACTATGTTGAGTGACAGTAGGCTCCATGCTAACACTTTATACACTATGTTGAGTGACAGTAGGCTCCATGCTAACACTTTATACACTATGTTGAGTGACAGTAGGCTCCATGCTAACACTTTATACACTATGTTGAGTGATAGTAGGCTCCATGCTAACACTTTAGCATACACTATGTTGAGTGATAGTAGGCTCCATGCTAACACTTTATACACTATGTTGAGTGACAGTAGGCTCCATGCTAACACTTTATACACTATGTTGAGTGACAGTAGGCTCCATGCTAACACTTTATACACTATGTTGAGTGACAGTAGGCTCCATGCTAACACTTTATACACTATGTTGAGTGACAATAGGCTCCATGCTAACACTTTAGCGTACACTATGTTGAGTGAAAGTAGGCTTCATGCTAACACTTTAGCGTACACTATGTTGAGTGAAAGTGGGCTCCATGCTAACACTTTAGCATACACTATGTTGAGTGACAGTAGGCTCCATGCTAACACTTTAGCGTACACTATGTTGAGTGACAGTAGGCTCCATGCTAACACTTAAGCATACTATTGCATTTATTGGTGTCTATGTTCTCATTAACAGCTAAGCTGACCAACGGGACAATCTACCAAAAACTTGGTGTATTCCTTTAACAGACTATAGGAAGAGCTGTGAATGTTTCTGATAGCAGATATTTTATACCTGCTGCCCCATAAACAACAAACTTCCTACATTAAGTTACGTTAATTGCTCAGTCTCTTTTCTTCAGTTGAGGTAATGTTTCTCAAGGGTTCTATGTAAGAGAGAACACGCATTTTATAGATTTTCATGTTTTCAGAAGTGCCTATTCATAGCAAAATTCTTGGGCTCATGATAACTGTAATTCCACTCTACCTACATCTGCATTGTTGGCAAGAACGGCACTGCAGAAGCCTGGATGAGTGTCTTTTCCAGCCATATTTTCAAGCGTATGCCTGTTGTGTATGGGCGTCAATTTACTAAACCCTAAGCTATCACTAAGTCCCTGTATTTAATATCATTTGCCACTAAAAAAAACAAAACAAGCCTGCTTTTATTGACTAGACAAAGTGGAGCAATGACTCATTACTGATAAGATTATATTATTTGGTCCCTGTGATAAATTATATATGTTGGGACTGACAAGATATTATTATTTGGTGAGTGTGATCAATTACTAGATGATGGGACTGACAAGATATTATTATTTGGTCAATGTAATCAGTTATTAGATGTAGGAACTGACAGGATATTATTTGGTCAGTGATAAATTATTAGATGTATCAGTTTAGTGGGAACATTGGTCCTGAATGCTCCCCTAATGTGAATTTTTCTTTTAGATCTGGCTTCCAAATAGATCTCTGGTCATTTTTGCTTAATAATTGCTGTCCATTATAATGATAATATCTACAAATTTGGACTCACTCAGGCTAATATATGGCGGGTTGTGTGTTTGTTGTGTGGAGGGCTGCTGTCAGTGTGGCTGTATCTGATTTACTGTGCTGCCATGTCCGGGTGTGTGTGGTCTGTGTGTGTGTGTGTGTGTGAGTGCCGTTTGCATGTGTGTGGCGTAGACCTGAACCGTGACACTTTGGCCTTCCTCCCCAGGAGCGCTTCAGATTGAGAACAGCGAGGAGTCGGACCAGGGCAAGTACGAGTGCGTGGCGGTCAACAGCGCCGGGACTCGCTACTCGGCTCCGGCTAACCTTTATGTTCGAGGTAAGATCCCTCTTGACCCCCCCCCACCCCACCCTCCACCCCCCCACTGCCACACAGGTCACCGCCTCAAACAGTGAGGGCCTCTCCTCCGTCCGTATGGTCAACACTAACCCTCTGTACTGCCCTCCACCTAGAGTAGAGGTGACCGTCTGCCTCCTGACTGCTAATGGGGAAATGTCGCCCGCTCCCTGGATCCAGCTGCAGTGAAAGTCGAACCTGTTGATGTCTGCTTTGTGTATGCTTTCTCACTGTCCTTTCCTTTCCTCTCTCTCTCTCTCTATCTCCCTCTCTCTCCCTCTGCCTCGTCTTTGTCTCCCGGGCGGTGATTATGTACTTGCTCCACTGCCCTGTTGTTAGTTTGCTTGACCCGGCCAACCTCACGGTGACGGGGGGGGGTGTTTTGACTCATCGGGGGTGAACGGGAGGTTGGCTGCGGTTCTGCCTCTTTGTTTTGGGCGAAGCGCAGGGAGGGCGGCGGGGCGTACATGTGGAGGCTTGCCAGAGGAGAAGCTGACACCTCGCCGCCGTCCCGTGTGGGAGCAGACAGGGAGGAAATTCCCCCCCAAAAGCGGGATACGGTCGACTGCGCGCGCTGCAATAAAAGTCAGCGGGGTGAAAGCGAGCCTCGGGGCTTCTCATAAGTAGGCCTTGTCAACAAACAACTCAATTAGCCTCAACCGATATCAGGTTCTCAAAGGCAATTTCAAAGCGCAAGGGTGATTCATTACAGCTTTATTCTCTTATTCAGTTGACATTTCCATTGACAATGCTCTTTGATGCAGTTCGCCCTAAAAAAAATTACTGTCAAAGCTGATGCCTGCAACATGCTAAATAAAGTTACCACCAAATTCTTTTTTTACGCTAGCGTTGTTTTGCAATCATTTTCTGACAGACATCTCATTCTATCCTTTTCTCCCCACCTTCAAACATATGAAACCTCATATTTAGGTGTTTGAACAGGTAACACGTCTGCATGGGAATCTTTTTTGTTCTTGTGCTGAGATTTTGATGAAATTTGCCATTCCTAAGGGACTTGCTGTGGTGTAAACTCTGTGGAGTCATTTTGAAATGTTTCTCCAGGGTTTCCTATACTACGTAGATCCATTTTGGGAAGGCCTGCCACTAAAAGATTTGCTGTACCGACACATATGCCATATCAACTTAACTTCTTGTATTGCGCACTCAGTCCTTTCCACTGACTGACTCTGCTGCCACCATAAAGAACCTGAGAACGTTTAGGAAACACTGCTCGCAATTTAATTTCCCTGTTAAGATAAAAGTGAAGAGAGGTAACTGATTCCTCCTGGCAAAAATGGCGTGTGTGTGTGTGTGTGTGTGTGTGTGTGGGAGGTATAGGCTACATACTGTATGTGGGAGATGTTTATTTATACAGATGCATCAATTTCCCAAAGACTGATCAGATAATGCTCTCTCCCAAGATAAAAATTGCCTTTGAGAACCAAAAAAAAGAAGAATGTTCAAAGTACTTTTACAGAACAAAATATCTTCAAAACATGCTTTTGAAGATATTTTGTTCACTCAATGAAAATGCAGAGTATTACAATTTTCAAAAAATGAATAAACCTTTTTTTACTTTCTTGGCCAACAGCTGGAATATCCCTCCACTAAACTAGAGAGAGCTGTAGCCATCAAAGTGAAAACTATAAACTCTTTTTTTGTGTGTGTAATATTTGTTATTTCTGCCTCTCTCTTCAAAGCTCTTGTTTGAGTTGTTTTAACCTTTAATCTCTCCAGGTGTGCCAGTAGCTTATGTTTCCATTCGTGTCTCATATTGTGGCTTCTGAACATACACTACAACTTGGCATGCGTTGTGTGTGTGTGTTTGTGTGTGTGTCTGTATGTGTGTGTGTAGAGAGAGATAGTGTCTTCTCTTGTCCTATCTCTATTTCTCTTTGTCTTTTTTAGTTTCTTTTCTTTTCTCTGTGTTTGGGGTCCTGCGTTCTGATCCCATTTTCCACTGAAGTGTCCGTCATATACACAGACTGTATGTTTATCTTCATCTCACAAATGCTTATCCTTCTATCAAAATGTGAAGCCCACCATTTTCCATGTGTTTGCTTATCTTTTAATATGCTTTGCTTTGTCTGCACTTCTTGGTGTCTTTGGACATGAGTGAGAGAGAATGTCTTCAGTCTCTTCTGTTGTGTGTTGCAGGGTGTGTTTGTGCTTGTTTTTGTTTCAGTGTAAGGCATTATGTACCTGGAACCTATACCAATAGTAATCTAAACTATATTAAAGGAATACACAGAGTTTTTAGCAGAATGGTCATTTTGTTCTACTTAGCCATTAAGTGTTGAGAACAAAGACACCAAAATCAACCATCAGCCATTTCCCCGATAGATCATTGGCTCCCATGCTCCATGCTAACACTTATCACACACACCTAGCATTATCTCAAAAGTGAGTATGAGAACTTATAGAAGCTCTAAAGCTAAATGGTAAATCATTTTAAATGATATGGCTAAGTCTGGCAATAAAGCATTGTTTTGAACTAGCAGGGACTACTGTCCCTGTTTCCATAGGAAGTGAATGTGGTGGGTGATGGGAGACTGTGTACAAGTCACTGCACAGTGAAAATATACCTGGTTGCTCACCTGAAACAGCTACAGCTATATTGAGTTAATAATATCCAATATTTTAATTTACAAATCTACAGGCCATATAATAAAAAAAAAACACCTAAAACAACTTTTTATGACTAAAAGGCCAGTCTTCTTACTTCGGATAATGCTAGTGGCCTACTTTCAATCAACATAGTGTATGCTAAAGTGTTGCTCACATCTATAAAATAAATAAATTATTATTTTTGTGTCAAGAGAACATATGATGTCATGTGTGATAGGGCGGTGCTATGCTTGGCACCTTCTTGCATGCTAGTTAGGCAGTATTGCTACATTATCATAGCTAGTAGCTAATAGTTAATAGATAAATGCCACTCAGCTGCGATGCTATGCTCAGTGCCAAGTGGTAGCTAGTTATCTGTTAGCTGCTAGCATGCTAGTTAGCCAGTATTGGGTATTAATGGGTAACTTTAAAACATCTATCAATTTATTATGTGCATATAAATGTACCATCTAGTCCTGCCTCACTTTGAGTGCAAGCCATCACTTTTTTTGCTTATTTTTGTACTTTGCTAGCAGTGCTGTATAAAATTGGAAGACACGCTAATCATTGTGACACTGCCATGATTAGATACTCCTCCATGTTGGATTTTCTTTCATACATCAACATGCCCAAAGCAGCATTTCTATTGGCTGTACTAAGTCACAGGTCAGAGTTCAACACATGTTCACCTACCAGAAGTTGTTCTTTGTTTGCCCTTTACATGGTTTACAATGGAAGTGAATAAGAGGCAAATTTTCTTGCACTTTGGTGCATAGTCTGACTGCGTCTTTAGCATGGAGCACCAATGATCTACCGGGGACACAAGGATCATTTTGATGTCTATGTTCTCATCACTTAGTAATGGGGAAGTTGACCAACAGGACAATCTCCCAAAAAGTTGGTGTATTCCTTTAATGCAGTATTAGCCTATAAAGTGTTCTTCCATAGAGATGAATGTTGCCTCAGTTAGGACTGGGCACTTCCTTAAACAAGGCAGAGGTAAAAAATCTTATTTTGTAGGTGAGTGTATGACTAATCCAGTGTCAGGGTCCACGTTTCTACGTCCATTGATTTCAGGGCTCAGTGGCTGAGCTCACCAAGAGTCAATGGGCAGAATAAATGTGGGCTGCAACACACTGTCTGCTTTGTGTGCTTAATGAAGTCTGGTTGTCAGCAAGCCTCGGCCTCCCAAATGCCATCGTAATTCACTGGCTATGAGGAGTTCGTACACTGCATGGAAGTTAGAGACAGGGAAGAAAGTGTGTGTGTGTAATTGTACGTGTACGTGTGTGCTTGTGTGTGTGTACGTGCGTGTGGGTGGAATATCTGTGTATTCATATATTATACACAGCAATTTTTCTAGTGTTAATAGGTGTTGGTTTTTCTGTTGTGCTGACATTGGAGAGTTGTGTGTCAAAATCTATCATATGGCTTTTAAAATTAAATTACTTTTTACACACTCAGAATTTAATTTACACTGACGATTTTGCTGTGTATATGTGTCTGATTGTACTTTGGTGAGATGGCCTTCATCTCTCCATGGCCTTTTACTCTGTGTGTCTGATGGGTTTACACTGTGTTTGTATTGTGTGTTTGTCACTGCTCTGCACAGGATATTGCCTCCATTGTGATTTTATCACTCATTAATGGATAAGCAGATATTTGCCTGTTTTACTCTCTCTGTTTCTCCTTGTCTTCTTCCTCCCATTCCTCTTTTTTTTGTCCTCTGTTGTTTTTTTTTCTTTTTCACTTTATCTTGATTCCCTCCATCACCATCGCACCCTGCCATCCAAAAATACAATCCAAACCTCACCACTCAGATCAACGGGAAGGTTGGTTCTTTTCAGTCTTTACCCTCCTAAGCCAAGGCCTGGCAGACTGGAGCCGTGCAGCGCCGGCATCTCGCCGGGCGCCTCAGGCCCGTCCCGGCCTCTCTCTCAGGACCCCCCACCCTCAGTGCACCTCCCACCCGCCCCCCCTCTCTTCCCCCACCCTCTTCACTGCTACATGTTGCCGCTCACCACCACACACTCTGCCCCATGCAGCCTGGTCTCATGAAATTTTGTGAAATGAGCATGATGTCTTAAAATGCAAATACTCTCTCCGTGCACGAAAAGTGAAAGAAATCTGTTTGCCCTTCAAGAAAGAATTATGAGGAGACACGACTAGAAACAGGCAGTAGTTTGACAGTGAAACAGTGCGGTGGAAAGTAAGGGTGTGGAGGTCGGGGGGGGGGGGGGGGGGATGGGCGAATACATTTACCTTCAACTCCGATGACCCGGGTTCAATTCCCAATTTGTGCCAAGACGTTTTCTACTGGGAGTGAAGTATTCATTTTCAGCTCGTTTTTCCTGTTTAACCGTGACCAAAACCTTACCCTAACCTTAACCAAATTTGCTTTAGTTGCCTAACCTTAACCAAAGTGTGACTAAACCTAACCCAAAACTTAACGACAACCTTAACCAAAGTTGTTTTAGTTGCCTTACCTTAACCATAGCCTTAACTGATTTTGCTTTACTTGCCTAAACTGAACCGTTAGCTAACCTTTTCACATGAAGAACACGTAACATTATTGTCACATATTGCAATTTGGGTAACACTTTAGATTAGGGAACACATATTAACTATTAACTATGAGTTTTCCCTCAATAATGTAATCATTTCGCTCAATAATATGTGATACTAGCACCTTATAAGCCCCATACTGAGCAAAGCACACTAAAAGCCCAATTCATGTGCAACAACTTCCTAACTGACTGCTATAAGCACTAATTAGGAAGCTATTGAGGGAAAGTTCATAGTTTATGGGGTATACTTGTAGAATACAATTGTGCAGAATAAGGTGCTAATAAATGGTTTGTAATGACTAATAATGAACCAACACACTACTAATATGCATGTTAATAAGCAACTTATTAATAGTTAATATGTGTTCCCTAATCTAAAGTGTTACCCAATTTGTAGTGAAGGAATGTAATCTTCACATAATTTGTATCCGCAACACATAATCTGCGTTTCAGAGTTCACGCTCATTTCACGAAATTTTGCGAAACTGTGTCCCACGGTCCCATGATATGCTGTCCAGCATGCCTATCATGTTTGTATTGTGTGTTGGCTAATTCAAAGGCATGGCTTGTCTCAGCTCTCATCCACTGTCTGACCATCATTACTCTGAGCTGCAGGCTCGGAGCTCATGCTGGTTTTACCATGTTATGCTAGAATAATAGACAGGCTCTCCAAGAGAACAAAATAGCCTCAAACATGTTTACTCTTTTTCTAAGACCCTTACTGCCGCATCATTAATAGTAGAATGTGGAGCAGCTCAGATTTTAAGGGGCAGTGAACTACTGTTGGAGTGAATTGCTGCCCTGGCTGAAGTGTTTGTGTTTCGATATGTGGGAAAGGAGCCGTGGATTGGCAGACTGCGGTGTGGTTTGATGGTTGTCTATTATTCCACAGGAACAGTGTGGTTTCTCATTGCTTCATGGCTTCACGCCTGAGGTCAGAGAACAGATACAGGGACGCCGCACGAGCTGAATGGATCATACATAGACGTTCAAATTTCAGTCACATTTTTTTCACATTAGCCTATTTAGAAAGCATGTGGTGGATCCTGTGTAACTGCAAAAAGCCTTTTGAGTTTTGTGTTATAAAGCTAGCTAAAGTGGCTTTGATTGTTTATTGTGGAATCAGTATTCATTGCAGACTTCAAATCTAGGTAAACAATGAAAGAGAGCAAAAAAGACTGCAGGGGAGAATGATTTTTTTCTTATAAGGCCACTACCACAGAAACACATTTTTGGATTTTAGTTTACTTTTAAATCAAATTTCCCAATATATTTTTCTGTTGTTTTATTAAATTTTGAGTTACAAATTCTCAAAAATGAGGAAAAGGCAATTTGCACTGCTTAAAATAGTTGAAAGAAATTTTGATTGACAATTTCCTACACCTATATTAAAATATGTAAATGTTTAATGTAGGTACAGTGGTATGACATCAGCCAAGGTTATATGTAAAAATCCAGCTGTCTTATCAGTCTAAATCAGTGCAGCTTTAAAGCACAAATTTTAAGAAAACATATTCTTTTGCAAAATAACAACCTACAAGTCCATTTCAGTGGAATTCTACTTTTCTTGTATCCAAAAAAATGCTCTCACCCATCCATCTTTCCAGCTGAAACAGTCACAGTGAGAGAGCGGGTGCAGAGTGGGATAAAGGCTCAGTCATTCTCCAGTCAGCTCTACAATCAGATGTGCCATTTACAAAATGGACATCTCACATCCTCAGAATGATTATTAATTCTGAAGCAAGTGGTATCGTGTTTAGTGAGATTTGGTCTAGTGTTACATCTTCCTCCTGCCTGTGTCTTGTCTTCTGTACCTGAAGAGCAAGGTAAGGGTTAGGGAGGATAATGATGATGAGCAAGGCATTAACACTGCCAGGGTTTGGGGTTAAAATTGTATGCACTCATAGTGTATGCTAAAGTGCTTTGAATAAAAGGCTCCACCAAATGGCAGACTCAATGTTACATGTAGATGGTGCACTCTCTCTTTCCTCGTATTTATGAGAAGATTATTAATATCAATTGTCATTTCCATTCGTATCAATGCATTGGATAGCATGTAGCCTACTGGATGTGATGTACAATACTACGGTCTGTACATCAGCACAACTTCATGGCCACTTGTGTGCTTCTGTTCCACACTGCTTTGCCATACCACAAGCTCTTCACCTCAAACTTACCCTACATTCAGATAGGAAGCGAGGTGAAATTTTGTCTGGCTTTCCTCGTATGAGTCTGATTGCTTGACCGGGAAAATAAGCACTGAAATTAGCGTGACAACATGCAAACAGGTTTGATGCCACCACTTGATCCAATAGGAGGTAGCAGGGTGACAAACATTATGATTAGTGGTTTAGGTTGACATCTTTCTATAGTCCAGTCATTATGATTAGTGGTTTAGGTTGACATCTTTCTATAGTCCATTCATTATGATTAGTGGTTTAGGTTGACATCTTTCTATAGTCCATTCATTATGATTAGTGGTTTAGGTTGACATCTTTCTATAGTCCATTCATTATGATTAGTGGTTTAGGTTGACATCTTTCTATAGTCCAGTCATTATGATTAGTGGTTTAGGTTGACATCTTTCTATAGTCCAGTCATTATGATTAGTGGTTTAGGTTGACATCTTTCTTTAGTCCAGTCATTATGATTAGTGGTTTTGGTTGACATCTTTCTATAGTCCCATTATGATTATTTTTAATTGACATTTTTCTCATTAATTGAAACTCTGCTTCAGCATTATATTTTTTATTCTATCATGCTGCATTTTAATCCTTGTGTGCCGGGCTTGGTAGCAGCACCACAAGTGTTTTCTTTGGGGAATCTAGCTTTTGTAAACTTTTTGTGCAGATGTCATTGGTCAGTAGCATTGGTCACAAATATCCAATGGACATTTTTCCCCGCTGTAAATATTAGGTGGGGGAAATTTACAGGCGCCTGGATAGAGATGTGATTGAAGCCGATTGGCATTGCATACATTTACGCCGCCTTTACATTTTTTTGCAGTCTGTCTGAATGTAGGATTACAGAATTTAAGGACTTGAAAGAGGCAGTTTTTGGATGAGATTTTGGCTGATAATCTGGGATACATATACTTAGTTAATGCTGTGTTTGTTTTTCTATTTTCTGTTGGTTTGGTTGGACAAATTAACTTTTAAGAGGCTGAAATTATTTTATTCTGATATTGAAATGTCATTAAGTCTGTCTGTAAGAAGCGCAGAGTTATAGTTTTAGGTAGTTGATTGAGTAGGTATATTTCCTGTGATCGCCCTTGTAGACCCATGACCAAAGCCATTATGGAGCAGTTTCACAGACATGGATTAAAGGTGAATACCACTCAATGAAAGAATTAGTATGTTCTTTCCTTTGGTGTAGAGCAGTCTAATCAATATTTGTGAACATGAACAACTCTCACAAATCTGGAAACCAGAGAACTGATGTTCCAGAATTGTTGGAAAGTTGGACATTCTGACTTCCTACTAGGGAAAACGTAACGAAGTTGGAATTCCAAGTAGGAAACTCGGTCCAGATTTCTCAAACGCAAGGTTTCAGAGATGTTGTTAACTTGTAACACTGTAAACGCTACACAGCATTACTGTCAACATGGTTAGAATCCTCAAAATACACCTAAGCATGACATGACCTTAAATCCACCAAAACACCTGTGTGGTAAATGGTTAAACATAAACTTGAAATGAAGTTGCACTTACAGTTGCCAACATTCTGTGCTAACTAGCTAGCGAACTTTGCCAAATGTCATCAATATAACATTAGCTGTTGCATGGGGAACAGTATTTTACTTTGGGCAAATCAAATCTTGTGGGCCTCCATGTTTCTCCCCTTTTTTTCCCCCGAGCTGGACCACTGGAACGCACAAAGGTTGTAATTACGACCTACCAGCTGGGAATTTCTGACTTCCGACTCTGAATGGAGTGCAGCATTAGACTTGAAGCTGAGATGTCATCAGCCCAGTCTAACACTAAGCTCCTTCTAATGAAGATCTCCATTCAGAGCATTTTCTAAATCCAGGACTATGCTTAATCCATGTCTATGAAACCAGCCCTTTAGTTAGCTTGCTGCCACTGCCTCTGCACCTGCACTGCTGCATGCCTTCCTTGAGAATGCATACAAAGATGACTTTGCTTCCCATTCACCCTAACCCACTTCTCCAACTCCAGCTTTTTTCTTTATCAGAACTCGGCTTCCCAAATCTTCTCAGCCTTTCCTCCTTCCTTTCCTCCTCCGCTCCTTCTCTCGCCTCTCTTCTGGCATGCCAATGAAGATAAGAGTGTGTGTCTGTTTTCTAACTGTGAGCTGTTCCTAATATGCTTCTGTTGCTCCTAAACGGCATCATGGCAACTCAGTGACAAATCCAGTGTCACCCCTGGTGTCAGCACCCCAGTTGTCCACCCATCAGGCCATTGTTCAACCCAATAGTAGCAATAATAACATCCCATGTAATTTCTGACTCAGTAAACTACTGTCATTACATTGTGACCATCCTCCATATCCTTGGGTAACTCAATGGTTTCTAATCAACTAATATAGTAACATGGTGATTTCCCCAGCGCTGGCCAGCATGTTGAAACCATGCAGCCTCATAAGCTGAGACTGAGGTTATTTGCCTTTGGCTAACCCTCTGTTCAGTTTAATTACCAACAAACAAATGTCTCAGTGTTATCTGACTTGAATTGAAATTAATATCTCGGTACATCTCGGGCAAGTTAATTAAATATATATATATATATATATAAAACACCTATGTCTGTTTTATCCAAGAAAATAGCAGGCAGAACAAAATGAAGATTTCAGCATAAGAGGTAACTGTTATCTAGATAACTAGATAACAGTTGAACCAGGTGCCTTAGATAACCTCCCACAATGCACTACTGCTGTGTGAGTGAGTGCATTCCAGTCACATAAAATCTGAAATGTTTGTTAAAGGGGGAAAAGACAGTTTCAATACAATTTTCAATTTCAGTAGTTTTTGAGATACGGTGTTGATGTAACTGCTGGCCAGCCTGGGCTGTTGAATCCAATTTTATTGCCCTACCTACCTCCTCCATTTTACTGTGGTAAGGAAATAACCAGGTAATTTCAATGTTATGATGTCAAACAGTTTTTTGGAACACCTCTGATGTATTACTGGCTCTATTTCCATTTACCAACATACACAGAGCTCTGTCACTCCCCTCTCTGCATCCAAATTTGACGCTTTATTACTATAACTATGACATTTTCCTGGGCACACAGACAAGAAAATGGAGCATTTATTTATAGTTGTCACTCCAGTCGGTATCACTCTGTCGCTTTGAAATGATTAAGAGTTACAAGGAAGTGCGGGAGGGGAATGTTTTCCACCGGCCGCATTAATGGCGGTTCTGCAGGCCATCTGTGTATGTTGGAAGATCAATTGGGAAATTAAATGTCAAGGCTTGGCTTTTGCTGTGCACCTGCTAAAATTTTACCACCTCCATCGGGTTATTGTCTCATAGATACTGCCATAAAATATGAGCTTGGCACAAGGGATCTCCTGTTTTGGCAAGATTTCCCAATAGTGTAAAGAGTTTAAGAGTCAAGGCCACCCTGACCCCAGCCTGTGTCTTTATTTCTTACTCAAAATGAAAAAAAGATTAAAAAAAATCGAGCTTTTTGTGAGAAGCACTCATTCATCTTTGCATTCAAATAGTCCATCGTGAAGGACATGAAATTATATTTTGGCTGATCCTTTTTAGCATTTGCTAGCTAGCAGATGAATATGTGTTAAACAGGCAATCAGTTTTTACAACAAAATGAGTAATAAAAAAAGGGGGGGGGGCATTAAGTAATTTATGACTTTTAGCAGCATCTATCAGCGATCCGTAAGAATCAACATTATTGACAGGTCTCTAGCTTACGGTGGCCTGTAATTGACATCACATTTTCACGAGAGGAGTAAGCTATGCTAATTAGAGAAAAGAAAGGAAAGAAATGTCTATATATGACTGGAATAATAATACTGCTCTGTCATTTGTTTTTTTGGCTTGAGAACAAGGCTTTTTCATAGCTAAAAATGTGTTGCGATGACAGTCGGTCACTCATAGCACCATCCTCCATCTTTGAGCAGTTGAAAATGTGAGTAGATTGGGGGAGAGTTTTTGTACAAGCTAGAAAGTGAGTTTTGTCATTGCCATTGATCAACAACCCTATTAAACCCGCAGATATATTATGGTCATTTTGTGCTACTAGTGCTGTGTGCTGCACCTTTAAACAAGACCTCAAAATAGACTTCCCTCAGCCACAGACATCCCACTAGCCAGAGGGAAAAAAAGTTTCCACCGAGCCCCTGCCTGGACTGACCCGGCGCTTTGCCCCCTCCTCTTCACCCTCTTCCTCCTCCCCTTCTGCATCTCCTTCCTTCATCTCCTCCTCCTCTCCCTCTCCCTTCCCTCTGCCTCCTCTCCTCCTCCACGTCACTTTCTCAGGCACTCCCGTCTCCATGGGAATCCATCTTAATGCCGGCCATCTGCACATCAGAGCCTGCCGCTTCCCATGCCAGTAGACAATACAGTTCTTGTATGAGCTGAGCCTGGCGTGGCTAAAATGGCATTCTCTCCGCCACAGCAACACTTAGCCCACGCATGTACTGCAAAACTCTGCGAATGATGTCAATCGCTGTTCAACCAAACATATGTACAGTACAGCTTTCCAGTTCCGCTGTAAATTAAGACTCAACTCAAGTCGCTCCCTGCAGCACATAATTCCTCTTCTACATTACATCAGCTTCTTAAATTTGGCATAGATACATTAACAGTGAAAGGTAGAGCAAAGTGAACATGTAATGTCATTCTCTCCCAGTTAGACACAGTTTGTAACCTCACTCTTCCCCCTCTGTAGTTAAACCAAGAAGAAACCCTTAGAAAAGCCTCTAAGCCACAATGTAAGCTCCTCACACCCATACTTCAGCCCGAAGCTTAAATTACACTTTGTGAGTCATATTTCGTGACCATGCTCATCTAAGTCAGAGGGTTAGCGCTTTAGTTATGCAACAGAGCTGTCTACATATTTAATGCAAGCAGAGTAGTATTGCGCTAATTCAGTTGTAATGTAATGAGGAGCATATCCCAGCACTTAGGGGGATTTCTAAGGATGAGGACTAACAATAGGGGAGAAGCCTTCTGTATTCTCTTCAGCGCACTTGGTGCAGCCTCAGGATGTGATGGAAATGCTTCCAACTAGCAGCACAGTAGACTCCAGGTGCATTTTAATCCCCACAGCCCAGCCGGAAATCCCAGACACTCCAGAGAAATCCAGCTACATGCCTTAGGCACAGTTTCCCACATTTTACCCATTTTCCAAGTGAACATAGTGCAGCCTAATTTGACTTTTACATCTAGTAGAGAAGAGCTGGCATAATATACAGTTCATAGTGCCATATCTAAAACATGGGGGCTTTAAGAGGACAGCCCTAACCAATCCATTGGTTCGAGACTGTAGAGCAGTGTTCCCCCAAGAGGGTTTTCATTGATGAGGCCGAAATGCCTCTGAAATGGCATTTAGATCATGTGACACTAAAACTCTCCATCGACACCAATACTAATTCTCTGAAACAGCAAGTTAACCATGGGTCATTAAATCTCTCCTTTGAATCCAATGTTAATGAAACTCCAAAACAGCATTTAGACCACGGGACACTAAGACTCTCCATTGAAACCAATAATGAAATTGTCTAAAACAGCATTTAGACCAAGGGACACTAAAACTCTCCATTGAAACCAATAATGAAATTGTCTAAAACAGCATTTAGACCAAGGGACACTAAAACTCTCCATTGAAACCAATAATGAAATTGTCTAAAACAGCATTTAGACCAAGGGACACTAAAACTCTCCATTGAAACCAATACTAATGAAATTCTCTGAAAACAGCACTAAAACTCTCCATTGGAACCAATAATGAATTTGTCTAAAATAGCATTTTGAGCATGTGACACAAAAACGCTCCATTGAAACAAATATTAATGACATTCTTAGGCAGGGTTTCTGCTTCTCTATGCAGGCTGGTCCATCCTGACCAATCAATGATAGGGGAAGCACGGGTGCATAGTGAGAGCCATGCCAGCTAAACATGGAGTCAGCCCAGTGGTCCAGTGATGCCCCCCCCCCTCCCCGCCCCCCTTCGGTGTCCACTCACTCTCCTTCTCTTTACCCCTTGCAGTCCGCCGCGTGCCTCCCCGCTTCTCCATTCCCCCCACCAATCACGACGTGATGCCCGGCGGCAGCGTCAACCTGACCTGCGTGGCGGTCGGCGCCCCCATGCCTTACGTGAAGTGGATGAGCGGGGTGGTGGAGCTGACCAAGGAGGAGGAGATGCCCGTGGGTCGCAACGTCCTGGAGCTCACCAACATCCGCCAGTCCGCCAACTACACCTGCGTGGCCATATCCTCCCTGGGCATGATCGAGACCACCGCCCAGATCACCGTCAAAGGTCAAATACACACTGTGATTGTGTGTGTGCATGAATGTTTCTGAATAGAAGAGAATTGACTTTATTTACATGGCGACCATCATACTTCAGATGGGAAACCCTACACTGGAAAGACAGAGAGAAACAGAGGCAAAATCAACAGATAGATCTGTGTTTGGACAGATAAATTAAAATTTACACCAAAATTATCCTTGGATATCGTAGATAAGCAGTTAGAGAAGGTCCAAATCAAAGACTACACTGGATTGAAGTGTACATCCATGATGTTGATCCATAACGTTAACTAATGTTAGCAGTCAGCTGCTTCATGGGTTTAACTTTATATTTATCTCTAAATCAACTAGGTTGGATTGTGTAAATTGTAGCCAGTAACTAGTTTTAACAGCATCAGCGTTAATCAGCTAGAGTTACCTAATGCTACCTTAGCTAGCAGACACAGCTAACATAACATCAACAATTTGCTTGACTGTCAAAGAAGCACAACTAAGGATATGAAGCACATTGTTTGTATATTACTAATATTAAATATAAAGGCTGTTAATGTGATAAATTGGTTTGCACATAGCATGAACAACATGAAGTAGCTGACTGCTAACATTAGCTAACATTATGGATAGGTGAGCCACTTCTGTTTGCAGGTCCTATCTTTAACATCACTTAATATTTGCAATTAAAGTAGGCCTATATACGTTGTGTACCATATCTCTCAGGGTGAGGTTGGTCATTACTGTGGATAGAAATGAAATTAAGTTCTCAAAGGAGTTAAGGATAGCAGACTGCAATATTAAAACAGTATTAATTACTGTAAGCACCAAAGTTGCTGTCCCAGACAAATGTTCAGAGGCCAGAGTGGTTGAGAGACAAAATTAATAAGCAGGATTTGTAATGCTGTAGGTTGTAGATGTATAAGAATTATGGATATTAGACTACTGTAGGCTCTAAAACAAATTAAAATGAATGGAGAGTCAGAAGTAAAGCCTGAACATTGGTGGTGACTGCAGATCCTCAGCTAATGCCAGTTGATGAACTCATAAAGAGGTTTGCATACTAAAAACAATTAAAAGTTGTATTAATATTAGGTAATTCGTTACTTGAAGTGCACTGTTAGGCATCATAAGCCTATTATAAGCATAAATGCTCTACTTATTCATTAAAATCACATAAGAAAATTACATACATTCATGTATTATTATAATACATTATGGATTTGTTATGATAGTTATAGAGCCATGTCATAGAGCCATTCAGTTGCCCCAAAAAACGATTCTAGACTTTTTGTATATTGCGTGTATTAAAGCATATTATATCTCTTTTATACTGATCATAAGGTGCTAATGTTCTTACAATGATATTGTGACGCTTACTAATATTAGGAGCAACAGTTCAATTAAAGAGCTTGTTATTTGTTTCAGAAAGAACTGTGCCACTGGTTTTCTAGCTCTACAGTAACAGATGGTGATCTATATGAGAGCATTGCATGAACACATTCTCCTCTATGAAAACTGCAAACTGAAACTCCAAGAGAAAGTTGCAACTTTATTCAGCCAGAGACTTTTGGGATTAAGATGTTTGTAAGGAAGGAAAAGAAGGCTCTGGATACACTGCATGATAATAAACCAGATGTCAAGACTGAAGCTGCAGAGGGTTGTAGCTAAAAGCCTCTGGTTGCAATGGTTCATCCCTAATGGCAGTCTGTGAGCATTTCCAGTTTTATACACACCCCACTGCTTTGCTTCTTACCTCAGCACATCCATTTGAGCTCTGACAGCACAAAGTCCAACCCACCGCAAAAGTAATTCAGCATCATATTTTACCACCATTTTGTTACAATCTGGGGTTTTGTTACATTCATTTCTAAGAAATAGAAAAAAACATTTCCATTGCTTTGATGCAAATCAGAGAGCAAAGCAACAAATAACAGCATCAAGTATCTCTACCACATTATTCACTTCTCTCTCTGATATATTATTAGTATACATATATTATCTGATATGTAGTCTTGAATCTGCTCACATAATTTTTCACTCCAAATCACAGGCGACAACATAATTATGTTGGATGAATATGTTTCTGAAATTAGCTTTAACAGTGAAAGGCAGTTATTGGAGGCAGACTATTGGACATGGCTTGAGAAAAACAGTGAGAGAGTATAGCTGTGAATGTGTAGATGTTCAAGCTAAAACCAAAAACACGTATTTGTGACAGAAAATCAATGGCTTATTGGGCCTAATTTGCAAGTCCACACAAAAATCTACACCTTCTTTATAGCAGACAGAGAAATGTTTTCTTTCTATCTGTCAAAAATTCAGAGCAGTAATGTTTGGTGTGTGCCTGCATTGAATATATATAATTTTAGATTTGCCCAGCACCAGTGAGATAGATGGATTTCCATATAAGCACATCCAGCTATCCGCTTGGCAACATAATACACATGCCTCGCCTGCTGCCCCAGTACAGATGAGAGAGACAGGCTCCTGAATAGTGATTGACTGATAGAATGGCAGCGTTGAACTGCTCCATATATTCAGTGCATCAGTGGGCGTTCCTCTAGCCAGACCTAATGTTAGAAAGTCTGAAAAAGAGATGGAGATAGGAGGCTTGTCTGACTGTCTTGTGTCTCTGCTCTGTAACAGCCTTGCCCAAGCCGCCCACTTCCCTCATTGTGACAGAAACCACCGCCACCAGCGTCACCCTGACCTGGGACTCCGGCAACCCGGAACCGGTGTCCTACTATGTGATCCAGTACCGCGCTAAGCTGTCCGAAAACGGTTTCCAGGAGGTAGACGGTGTCGCCACCACCCGATACAGCATCGGCGGCCTCAGCCCCTTCTCCGAATACGAGTTCCGCGCCATGGCCGTCAACAACATCGGCCGCGGGCCGCCCAGCGGCGTGGTCGACACCCGCACCAGCGAGCAAGCGCCCTCCTCGCCTCCCCTGCACGTCCAGGCCCGCATGCTGAGCTCCAGCACCATGCTGGTCCAGTGGGAGCCTCCGGAGGAACCCAACGGGCAGATCCGGGGATACCGGGTCTACTACAGCTCCGACCACGACGCCCCGCTCAGCGCGTGGCAGAAGCACAACACGGACGACAGCCGGCTCACCACCATCTCAGGCCTGACCACAGACATCACCTACAGCCTGAGGGTGCTGGGTTTCACTTCGGTCGGCGACGGGCCTCCTTCTGATGTACTGCAGGTCAAGACACAGCAGGGAGGTGAGAACATGCTGAATGTGTTTCTTCAAAGCGCTACCACAGTAACTTTTTAAAGGACAATTCCAGTTTTTGCTAATTTTTTACGTTTCCATCCCTTTAATGTTAATTGTGACAGTTTTTTAACAGGCATGCGCTACGATTAAAGATATTTTTAATCTCATTCACTCATTCACTTCCATTCAGTTCCAACTTTGCTAATATCAGGCGATAATTTTTTACATTTTGAAAGAAGTTCTGGTCACTGTTTCATATTAAGGGGAAACCAAACACAGAGACTACTTTTGAACTTTCAACCAATAGCTAAGGTTCTCTGCGGTTACATTAGAACCCACCTTCTGTCAATCACAGCCCAGTCAAGCCCACAGACAATTCAAAGTAAGATGCTTCCTTCAGCCATACAATTAAACTGAAAATAAAGCTTAATCTTACACAATTGCGGCATAAAATTAGCGCCCTCTTCTTTACTGGGAGTAACTCATAATATTTAGATAGCATTTGTTTCAAAATATTTACTGTGAAAAGCAACTAAGACGAAGGAAAAATAGCAAATATCTCACAATTTAATAAATGCACTGGAAAAAAAATGTTTAACAGTCAGCAGAAACTCCAATCACGCTGGAATTGTCTTTTAAAGGTGCTGCACAAATCATTACCACATTCATCATAAGACATTGGTATGATTACCATATACAAATGAGACCATCACCAAGAAGATTGGCAGCCTCTACCAGCCTCTACACTGCATTTTACATTGTGTGATACCGGTTGGATTTGGCAGGAAATCTGCTGGATTGCTTTATGGCACAAAACAGGAAGAGAGCGCTGTTCTTCCAGAGCAAACAGAGACCAAAAAAGCAAAATTGCCTTTGCAGCAGAAAGCAGCATGGATTATGGGAAATGTGGCCTTAATTTTGAGAAACACTAGCACTAACAATACTATTGGTGTGAGACTACCAACTATCAATATATAACAAATCCAACTTTTGACCACTAAGTATTCAGTCATGGTAGTATTATGGCAGGTATATTGGTAGCAGCAGAACCATCTAGGTTAAAGTTTATTACATTGTGTTACTGGCAGATTTCTTTGAAATTACAGAAAAACGGAGCTGCAATATAAAGCATTACGCTGTCATGTATTGAACAGGTGAGAGGAGCAAAGGGGGTAATTCATTGTACAAGGATACTCAGGAGTGTGTGTGTGTGTGTGTGTGTGTGTGTGTGTGTGTGTGTTTATACTGTATGTGTGTATGTGCTGTAGTCAGTACCCATGAGGTCCCACACCTCGTCCTCAAGGACAAAGTGGTTGCCTGCACTTCCAATAAGGCATGCTATAGAGGAACGATAGTATTTATTGTTCTTAGAAAGCCTCTTTTTTCATGTTTTTTAAGTGTTTTCACCACAGCACAGCCGACTGTCCATGGTGGAATAGAGTTCACCACCTTTTTAGGCCCACATAAATCTTTTTGACCTAAATTCATCATATAAATCATAGTAAGAATCAAACTGATGCAATTTATGTGAGGATAGGGTCTTTGAAGGGGGAAAGCACAAATGGATGCTTTTCTGAAGATCACAGTTTAACCACATTTTTATTTACCACCACATCACTGTGATTAATGTGAAATCCTTTCAAAGAGCGCCACCTTGTATGTGTCAGTCCACTACATAACCTCGGGAGCGATGGGCTCCATGAGAGAAAAGTTGAAGAATCGAAGGTTAATTCTTGGCCACTTCTGGAGGAGTTAAAAACATAACAACAACACCTACACATAAAACTGTACTACGCAAGATTTAGAAACAGCAACACACCAGGAAGGAGACACTTACTGACATCACCTTAGACGATTTTTGGGTAATGAAGTCCTTCAAACTTCAAACAGTTACCTCTCGCTGCCATTTAGGGCCGCCAACGTGCAAAGTTGCCTAGTGCACCTACGTTTTAAATGTAGTAAATTCAAATAAGCATATTTACTGTTTAAAAGCTTGTTTTACAATATCTTTCCTCTTTCCTCTCTTTCCAACTTTTAAAGGAGTCACCTGAGAAACCTTCGATGACTGATATTTGCGAAATCTCAACATCTTACTTCAGTCTTAACTTTCAGTTTTCACATAGGAATACATCTGAAGGCGCTGCTTGTCCGCTGTGTCTCGTAGCATGCCGGTCCGGTTGCTACTCTGAATGCTGATGAGTGTTGCAGCGTTTCACCTAATACCCCCTTTCTCTATGTTTTTCTTTATGTCTCCCTCTCTGGCTGTGTTTCTCCTCACTTTGTATCCCCGCCACCCTGCTGTCTCTGTCTCCATCGCTCTCTTTCACTCTCTTCATCTGTTTGTTTTTTCCTCCCTCCTGCAGTTCCAGCTCAGCCCTCTGGTTTCGAGGCAGAGGCCGAGCTGGACTCGCGCATCATGCTGTCATGGCTTTGGCCCGTCCAGGACCCAATCATCAACTTTGAACTGCTCTACTGGGAGGCCAACAATGCCGGGGACAAGGTAAACACCAGCATACAGACATGAGGCAGATGTGGTTGTTTTGGTGTGAAAAAACTGGAATGGCTTTCGCTCCTACAACCTTGCTATCTGCAATATATTGTTTTTTGTGATGTATTTTCATAGCATGTACAGTGCATACTGCATATACAGTACTGTGCAAAAGTCTTAGGCACTTGTAAAAAATCCATGAAGCGAAGATGCTTTCACTGCTACTGCTACTGACACACTAATGCAGAAGACAAACATCTAAGACAAAATTTCTATAAAAAATCTAGGGTGCCTTTTGCACAGTAGTGTATGTACACAGTATGTGATATGTGTATATATTTTCATATTGTACATTTCATTGTTCATTCATGTTTTCCATTTCATACATTTCATTGTCTCAGTATGTTCTACTGCTGTACAAACACCCTGCATTCATATATTCTAATACTTTTCATATTACCACTCAATATGTTCTAGTGTTGGAATTGCCAGCTGGTTTGTGTTTAATATGTTGTTTAATCCCCCATTTGCTCTTTTCTTATTTATATTCTGTTAGTATTTGCTGATGCAACTGCCCACTTTCTCCACAGGAATCATTTAAGTTTCAGCTAATATCTTAATTTTAATCTTATCTGACTTGACAATGAGTTCATCAAGTTTGCCATCGGTTTCTTTACAATGTTTTCTCTGATACAACCTTAGACTAGGGGTTCTAGTTGTTGCTTATTTAGTATCGAATTGTAGGACTGTCTACATTGTATGTGAGGAAATGATTACAGTAGCCATTCCTATACATTATCTAATCATTTCTAATCATTAAGTTATATTGAAATTAAACGATTCCTCGTTTTGCTGGAGACCCCCTGGAACTCCCTCAAGGTCCCCGGACCCCACTTTGAGAACTAATTCTATAGATCTCCATTGAAATTAATACTGTGAAATTTGTTTAAGTGGGGTGGAAGTTACCCAGTGTGGCACAGCCATCCGATTCAGTATCCTTCCCCATGAGTCACTCCCCATGTTCCATCGTAGACTGCAAACGCATCTTTTTAAGAAGTGCCTCACATCGCCTTCTTCCTACAGAATGATTTCCCCTCTCTACTCACAAAAAAAATCCCTCTGTCTGCAGCTCTTATTCGATTTATTTCCTAGCACTTCGCTATGATTGTTCTATGGTCACGAGAATATTGTATGGGCACTAAGGCCCTGCAGCCTGTTGCACCAGTTACACTTAGATTGAAACGTAAGGTCATTTTGAACGTAAAATCTCACTAAAGCCCTTTCTGGACGGTTTTAGTATTACCAATTGCGGTCCATAATTTAGATTTTTCCATGCTCGTCTCTCGCTGCCACATAAGTTAGCTAAAATGAACTTAGGCTACCTTTAATTGGGGCATGAGAAATGGTTTTTGGGTCAGTGAAATTCCTGAAGTGTAAAAAAAACGTTAAATGGAACTACTGGACAGTGTGTGTACTGTATATGAATGATCCGATGTTTCTTCATCTCTCCACAGCAACGTGCCACTTTCAACCCAGCAGGCTCCTATGCTGTAGATGGTCTGAAGCCAGATACGCTCTACATGTTCTCCCTGGCAGCACGGTCTGAGATGGGTTTAGGAGTCTTCACCCAGCCTATTGAGGCCAGGACAGCCCAGTCCAGTAAGTGCTGCAACCTTATAACCCCAAATCAAACCACGGTATCATACAGCATTTTTCACACTTCTTAACCTACTAATATTTAGGCCTACCCTACTTAAAGGATGCAGTTTTATGGGAGATTGGCCTGTTGGTCAACGTAGCTGTTTAATGCTGAGAAAATTAGAGTATACCCTATGTTGAGTGATAGTAAGCTACATGCTAACAGATGCACTGCCACTAATGTTGTCTCGCAAATGAGAAAATGAGAACTTGTAGCAGCTGGAAAACTAAATGGTGAGTCATTTTAAGTGCAGTGGCCTGCTATCACTCAACACAGTGTATGCTAAACTGTTAGCATGGATCCTGTATCACTCAACACAGTGTATGCTAAACTGTTAGCATGGATCCTGTATCACTCAACACAGTGTATGCTAAACTGTTAGCATGGAGCACTGGAACTACCAGGGACACATGGATGATTTTGGTATCTGTATATGTTCTGTTCACTTAACAGCTAAATTGACCAACCCAGTTGATATAATCTACCAAAAACATGGTATATTTCTTTAGAATGCCAGTGTGAAACCTTTGTTAGCTTAGTGGAGTACAGTACAAAAAAGACTGCTAAACCTTTAGTAGTCTACACCAACCACCTGGAGATATGCTAACTTTGAGTGCCTAAATGGAGTTCACCTATTAACGTTGAAGGTATAGTATTTAATGTTCCGTTTTTGAAGATTTCCCCATTTTGTGTGCTCTGAAAGCATGGCAAGTTATTTGTGTTATGTATTGTAAAGCTTCTGTAGCTTTACCTATTACATTCGACAGGAGGCTACAACTTTTTCATTTGATAGTTTTTATTTTGATGGTTTCTCCTTTTCCATTGCTCTGAAAGCACAAACTATTTTGTATTATGCGTTGAAATGCTTGTGAGGTGGGAACCACAGCAGTGACCTTTATGGAATGACAATCCAGCTATCTGCTATCATAAAATTGGAGCTTAGTCATTATTTTTTTGTCGCATTCAAGCTCCTGTGGTGACAAGCACCTATCAGACACATTAAGTAATGCGTGTTGTGATTATAGACTGCGCAGTTATTATTAGATTTTGCCTGCTTGTAACTTGACATTTTAAATGAATTTGATATACGTATGTTCAGAGTGAAATTCACATGCCACAAAGAGAAATCGGGTGTGGAGGTTTCTGGGATTCCTGGCGTTATTGTTCCTTACCAACAGTTTTACAAACGTAATAAGAGATTTGCTTATACCATGAGCTTTGTAATATTGTCACCCAATCAGTGTAAGAGAGCAGAACCTCTTATTCTTAACCAGTCATTTCTGTGTACTGAGACTACTGGAACACAGTAATACTAGCAGCACTGGATGGATTATCTAGCTCACAGAACTGTGTAATTGTAAATCTCAAGTTTCAAGCATGCAAAAGTTAATCACTCGTCTAGTCTTAATTATAAATACACTTTTTTTTTTGCATGAGCCAATCGTGCTTGAGTTCGTGGGACCTCTAATTGCAAAATTAAGGTACAAATAATGACAAATGGCAATCCCAAGGACTTTTTTGTAAGGGCTACTTTTACTGGTCTGCTGTAAAATCATGCGTCCCTAAACCATCAAATCTGGATGGTAAGGCAGTGTTCATGTGCACACCAGCACTGCGTGATATATTCATTTTCTGCTTTCTGCTGCCAGTGTGTAACAAATCATTGGCCATTGCACATTGCACATTTTGACAAATAGCCTAATAAAGCCACTGAGTAGATACATACAGCACATAATATGATGTAAGACCAAGCAAACACAAACAGACTGTTGCACAGACAGAACACATATTACGAATGTCACGCTCCTTTATAATTATAGTTTGTCATGTGAAACGCGGCACACAGCTCGCTGATGTTCAGGGCTTTGAACGCTGCTGTTCGATCACTGCTCCCACGCTGACACTAATGGTATTGAACACCTTTAATTCAGATTCTTACCTCTTATTCAGCCGGATCTCTACCTGGCTGGCATGCTGGGAGATGTGGATTTGAAGCTGCGATATTTATGACAGCTCCCAGAGGGAATCAAAGCTTATTCTGAGCCATTTGTTTTACTTGTCACTATAGTGAAATGCCTGCTTCGGCAGTCACACTGGTTCCCATAGGAATAGAGGTGTTTGAAACCAGTCGGTGCGATTCCAGTTTCGCATCAGTCCTCTGGCAGACCAACCCACCGTGTCAGGAAACCTGCTAACAGGACTAAAGACCAGCGCTGTCACTTACTGCTTGTCGAAGTCCCTCTGTCTTTTCATGCCTCTGCCCATCACTGTCTTCTCTGCTGTGTTTATTTATGTATCTGGAGCTTGTCTGCCTTGAGTTCCTCTTATTCTCACACACTCTACCTGATATAACCCACAAAAAATATTTTGCATTTCCTCTTTTAGTCTCAGGAATGGCCAATTTCATATTTAAAATTCCATAAAAATGGGCGTAATATGAGCCCGTCACCTGTGTTTAGTTTTAGTCTAAAAACCAGGACATTAGAAACTGTTGCTAAGTTGGTAAAATGTGTGAAAACCACCTTTTTATCATGTTGTTCAAACTTAAAACATGAGTCAAAGGCAACGTTTTGGGACATCCAGTCCTTGACATCATCTAGCTAGTCATGTAATACCACTAACTTACGGGGTTTGGTTTCACTGAGAGATGTGGTGGTAAGATATATTAAGAGAACAGTATCTACCCAAAAATTTAGTCTTGAGACACCGTATGACCGGTCAGATGAGAACCAGTCCAGAGCAGTCCAAGAAATACAACCTAATTCTTCAATCCAGACAATCTATCCTCTTCCTCTACATGTCACCATTTTGTTTTCTTTCCTACCGTATATTCAGTTTCTTTTTTCGGTCTTAATTCCCTTTCTCTCGGAATCCACCTACTTCTACTCCAGATTTGAGTGTTTTTCATAACCCTGTTTGTATTTGAGACTTTTATCGGCTGCAATGTCTCCCACACATTGATCTCTGCCCGTTTGATCTATTGCACTCCAGCATGGCTGCATCCAAAGGTTCTTGTAGAAGTGAGGGAATTACTCCTGTTTTTGTGCGTCTCTCTGTTTGTGCTACAACTCGCTGGCACCTCTGCAGTATGCCGGGCTTGGCCTACTAGCGGGCACGAGCCAACCTCCAGCATTGTTCAAATAGTGAGTCCACGCTCACTGCTGTGGCTGCCAATTCACAAGCAGGCATGAAAACACTCCTCCTATGTTATCTCTCCCACCTGCTCTGCACTAATTCATACAGTTTATTTTGCTGTTATATCTGGTTGTATTTTGCTCCTGGGTTTTGTCATGCATACATATTTTTACTTAATCAGCATGCCTGTTTTACTTTTAAGTTGGTGAAACTTCACATTGTGTTGCTTGTATTTCTTTGTAATATGCCTTAGTGAGCATATTGTTTTACAGAAAGGCAACTACAGCGTGAAGTATCACCTTTGTTTTGTTTGCCCTCTGGACTGTGGAGATTATCAGATGAAAAGGATGAAGACAGCATTCATTTATTCCATGAATTAAAGTGAAACCCAAATATTTTTTTGATAACTCGGTGTTTATGGGGTGAAACCCATCATACACATTTCAAAATCACCTGAACTCACCAAGGAAATAGATATCAATAGATATACTAAATCAAAAATTTCAAAAGTTTCAAAATATACAGAGACCAAACAGTTCATAGATCAAATAATCTATCTAAAAATGTTTCTACAACACCAGTGCAGTCGCTCTTCCCAGTCCAGAAGGTGTGTTGCTCACTCTCCCATCATCATTCACCCTGCTTGACCCTTGACCCTTCCCTCCCCTCCCATCAGCCCCTTCGGCCCCTCCCCAGGAGGTGCACTTGCTGAGCCTCAGCTCCACCAGTGTCAAGGTGAGTTGGGTGGCGCCCCCCGCAGGCAGCCGCCACGGGGACATAGTGCGCTACTCCCTAGCCTACCAGGCACTGACAGGGGAGGACATGGAGCGCCACCAAGTGTCAGGAATCGGCGCCGACGCCAGCAGCTACGTGCTGGAGGATCTGGAGAAATGGACTGAGTATGCGGTGTGGGTGAGGGCGCATACTGACGTAGGGCCTGGCCCAGAGAGCCCTGCCGCCCGCATCAGAACCAAGGAGGATGGTATGTTGATGGGCCGACTGGGACCAGTCTGGAAGTAGTATCCCTCCCAGTAGTAACACTCCTCCTCTTCTGCTGCTGAAATGAGCACGATGAATTGAAATGCAAATAACGTGAGAGAAATATGTTTCCCCACCAGGAAAGGATTAGGTGGAGGAGACACCACTAGAAACAGGCCGGAGTTTGACATCGAAACAGCGAGGTGGAAAGTGAGGGTGTGGAGGTTAGGGGGGGCGGATACATTTACCTTCAACTCTGGAGACCTGGGTTCAATTCACAACCCATGACAAGTTTTCTACTTAGGGTGAAGGTTTCATTTTTAGCAAAAAGTTTATTATTATTTAAACCATGACCAAAGCTGGACCCTAACCTTAACCAAATAGTTTCAGCGGCAAAACCTAACCCTAGCCTAAACCCTAACCAGGGAATCTAGTCTATTTTCTGGCCTCATTCAAATGAATGGGAAGTAAAAATCTGAACACTACAAACTCGTCCAGCTGCATCCGATCTTGGTGATTAGTTTATATTCTGGTGGAAGTGGAATATTGCTTTAAAGTTACCCAACAAAATTAGCTCTAACATGATTAACATTATTTGCTTACCTACACAGCAGTGGTTGAAGACGGTCTAGACCGACGGTCCGATCCAGTCCCATCCCCAAAATAAGTTTAAAGAGTATATGTATAAGAGTTGATACATTTATCAGTAAAGATTTACTGTGAAAACACCTAAAACCTTAGCTAGTAAACTAATTACAAATTACCGTCAGTGTCATTGCCAAGACAGAACAGATTCATTGACCCTAACCTCAACCGATGTTTTAGTTGCCTGTCTCGAATAAAAGTTGTTTTATTTGCCTAGACTTAACCATTAACTAACCTTTCCATGTGACAAACACGTGAAAATGCTGAGTCTAATTCATGCAATTGTCACATAATCCCTTTGTGGTGGAGGAATGTAATCTTCCCATTACTTGTGTCCGCAACACGTAATCTGCATTTCAAAGTGTATGCTCATTTCACGCAATTCTGTGAGACCGTGCTGGCTGCTGCGTGCCGCGGCTGCCTCTGATCCCCGCTGTCTCTCTCTCTGCCTGCCTCTCTCTATCAATCCGTCTGTCTTTCGCTCAGCGTGATGACATTGTTGTATCCTGCTGGGTCGCCGGCTTGCCAGGCTAAGGTGTCTGGAGAATTGCCTGAGTGGCGATATGACATGCTCGGTCTTCTCAGTCAGATAGCAGGTCTGAGGCGCTAGCTAAATGGCCGCTATGATTCAGTCCGGAGGGAAGTGCTGCCATACATAGCGCACGCTTTTTATCACTGTCGCTGGTGAAGACAACTCAGAAACACACCACAGCACAGCACAGTACACCTAGTGTCCATAGCTTTAAGACCGCTACACCAAATCCTAAAAGATCCATTTCTTTCTTTAAGACACAATGGGCCACATCATGACCAATGAGCCCAAAGAGTAATGGGCTCTTTTCTTGAGCCAATGGAGAAAATCAAAGTATCAATGCATACAGTAAGTCCCGGACATTGTCGGAGGGGCTTAAAAAGCATAGCAGCATGGTGCGCAGCCCCTCTTCCGTTAAAGCTCGCTGCTGGCTCGTGATTGGCTGCAGCCGCTGCGACTTCTTACAAATGAACTCTGTCTCTGCCCTTGACATCTTCCTGATTCCTTCCCTTCCTTTCCCTCTTAATTATGTTAGTCTTCCCAATGTCTGGATTAATTTGATTCCCTCGTGCTGTTATTGTGTTTGAGTTGTCTGCGTCTGTATTCTAAGCATGAGAGAAAGATGGAGAGACGATGTGTGTGTGTGTGTTGGGAGTTATTACTTCAGTTCCAAAAAAAGCAGATCCTTTGTGCTCTCTCTTTATTGAGTTGCCTTGACTGATTGAAATTGACTGATCTATCAGGATGTGCTTTTTTGGGCCACCCTGGTTTATGGGTGAAGCCCAATAATTCTGTCATTATAGAGACAAGTCTAAGCAGTGTTCAGTTTCCTCTCCCACTCCACAGCGCTAACCCTCCCTACATATTCTCCTTCCCGTCCTCCTCTCTCTATCTCGATTTCTCCCCCTCTCTCCCTCTGCCTCTCCCAACACATTTTCTCCTGCACACCCACTGAATTTTAATCTCACACTCTTTTCATCTCTTTCCATCTCTCTGCACCCCATTTGACTTTGAGCTCTCGTCGCTCACTGGATTTCTCCAGCATCTGTCCATTCTCCGCACAAAGTGCAACAGCTTTCTCCGCGGTCTCCCCACTAATTCTCCTTTCCAGCCCCCACATCAGTGCCAGCTCTGGTGCCTTCCTATCACACCACATTCTCATTTCGCTCTCTGACACCTCGCTTAAGGCGCGCTGGGCCTTGAAGGCTGCTGGCTGACTATTAATTTGTTTTAATAAACTGAAATGAAGCCAACTCCTGAGTTAATAATTACTGAGATTCTGCATTTTGCCAGAGCTATCAGTGCCCTTGATAGTATGGGCAGGGAGCTGCAATAATCTGCTGTACCTGGTTTCTGCTAGATCTACTTGCCTCCAATTTGGACCCTTCAACACATGAAACTGGGATTTTGACCTGTACGTTTTTTTCTGAGATCTCTATCAAATTACTGCTCAGTCATTTCACTGCTGCCCTGAGCCAACAAGCTCATGATGTGAACTTAATTGCCTTCACGTGTTGGATTCTAGGAAAAGTGCAAAAGGAAAGGAAAACAGCTTCAGTCAAGTCGACGTGGGTGCTGAATGGTACTGGACCAAAAATGTGGAGCCCCATGTGAACCATTTCTGTCCATGAAAATGGCACGGGAGTGAGTGGGCGCTCATATCCTGAGTGGCCGCAAGATGTTGCTGTCATTCATTTTTATTTGTTTGCATCTTCAGTGCGAACGCGACCCATTCAAAACCTTGGAGGAAATTTTGAAGGCTGGTTGAAGACAGGATCTGATCATTGAGGATGTACAGATAGATGTGGAAAATTGACACCCAAAAGATTGTGTCGTTAAAACCCACTTTGAACCCAGTTTGAAGTCCACCATTAACCCTACTGTGCAAGCGTTGTTCTCTGCATCCACAAGTAGGTCTATCTGCAGCCTGCAGACACGCCCCCACATGGTACATCAGTATAAGATGTCCCCTTGACAACACGTCAGTGCAAGACACGCCCCCTCGCTGCTATGTCGGTACAAGACACGCCCCCTCATCACATCGAAAAAGGATGTGATGTTAATCTTCTCGGCGGGTGGGCATTTCAAACTCGTGGCAGAGAAGATCACTAGAAGATAGCTACCATGGTTTCTACAATACATTCCACTTTGTGAACAACCTTGCCTTTAGGCTGTTTATTGTTTAGTAGCTGGTTAAGTAGCTAACTAGCTCTCAATACACCTTCGATTCTATGCTATTTGGTTAGCAACTTAACGTAGCTAAGTAACAATCAATCGACTCTGATGCTATGTGGTTAGCAAACTAATTCACCAATGACATGCAATTTCAGATATCATTCAATTCATTTAACCAACAAAAAAAAGGGCTGAGACTACAGGCCTAAAGAAAAAATATGATTTTGTTATTTTTCTGAAATGCTTTATTGATTAACTTTAATAATGTGGTATAGGCTGGTAAATAACAATAAGTTGAAAGATAATCGTTTTCATAGGAAATAGTATGGTAGTTTGTTTTTCACCTGTATTGCGTGTCTTGTACTGAGTACCTTGTGGCGGTGTGTCTTTTAGGGAGTCTGCAGGCTACAGATAGACTCTTCTCTGCGTCCATGTGACTTCTAGCACACCAAGACCAAATTTCAAAATAAGCGATCCGTGGATCAAGCAAACCACAAAGACGTGGAGAACAGCCGTTGCGCAGTAGGGTGAATGGTGAACTTCATCATATTACAACCCATCTTCCACCAGCCTTTTCTCGTCACACAGTATGTGGTCAACATTTCCTTCGAGGTTTTGAATGAGTTGTGTTCGGAATCAACATGCAAGTAAATGCAAGTGAACGACCGTAACAGCTTGAGGTGGTTCGGGTTAAGGTTTCCTCTGACCGGAGGTAAGCAGACAGAACAGCCAGACAGGGAAGCACACAGGACATGGTGAGAGAGATATAGAGGAGACAATTAGTGGCTGCCTGAAGTAGTTGACAGCTACTACTGAGAAGCCCCAACACCGACAGATAGATGATCTGGCTTCATGCTGTCAGTCAGGCAAACGGCTCCAAAAGTCTAAACCAAGTATAGACTATTTAAACCTCAGACTTCTACATTTGGTATCACACAGTTTCACATTACGCCATGTCTGAATCCAGGTTGCATTTATGTTACAGCTCTCCTGCTAAGATAAGGCCGTGCACTATAGCGTTGCTTGAAAATAAAGTGAAACCTAACATTACCACTACGTCAAAGACAAGGGTACCTTTCCAAAAAGACATAGATGATCTGGCATCATGCTGTCAGACAGAAGAACACAAGAGGTGAGGTTGGCCAAACAGTCGAATTCCAGCTCAGCTCTGGCCATTTTCGACCTGGACCCTATTTTCCCATTATTTTCCATCATAACAATCGATTCTGACCAAAATCTCATCAATTGCCTCACTAAAGAGCTACTTATGTCTTGTTTGCCTGGGTGTGCGGTTGTCCAATACAGACCTGTAGGCCAGTGGACACTCCAAACATCCTATCCAAAAGCACCGAAAGCATGTCTCTTTCAGCATGTTGACACTCCCGCTGTAATAAGACATGTATATGCTTCATTTTCAGTTTATCCCTGACTGAAATATTTATTTTGCACAAGCCGCAGCTTGCTGGCAAAAAAAAAAAAAGACTAGTACTTATTTCAATCAATGCCAGTAGACTAACTTCAAAGATGTGTTTTGTCTGCTACGGGATTCTGTTGTGTGTATTACATGGTTCTTTTGTTCCTCTTCCACCCTACACAGGCTGAGGCTTTGTGTTTTGCTGTTAACACAGGAGTATTATCGACGTTTTGCTCCAAAGGTTGATGCTTGATTGCGGAAGCTTGTGGATATATGAGGTTAAATAATTCCAATTAGAGCAAAGTGCATAGTGCTGACACCAAGTTATGAAGCTTTTTCCTCCTTGCAGTGCTGGATGGTGTTTTTTACTGGAGCTACTAACACTTCTCTATCTGTGTATTAATCTCTTAATGCAGGGCATTTTAACCTTTAACGCTTCCTTCCCTCTCCTCTGCTATCTCAAATTTCACTAATATCCGGACAAAGTCTTCTCATTTTTATTGAAGTCAAATTTGTATTCATTTGCAACTCCCCTGGAAGCTGACCAAGCATTCTAGAAGAATCTTCACACGCCCATTTCAATATTCCACAAAGTAGAAAGTGCGGGCACTAAACCAGCCTCTCAGCATCCTCTGGGGGCTGCACATGACAAGCTTTGATGTGCGTAACCTTCAAAGGTAGCCAGCAACCTTCACATTACCTTTGAACTTCTCCAGGCCTGCAACTATCTCATCAGGACAGGAGAATTTGAAAACTTTGATGTTGTTTATCAGATCGGGGTAGAGGAGTGATTTCGGTTTTAGAAGTGAAAGCAGGCCTTAACAGAACAAAACATCTGCCTTTTGGTTGACCCTTTTATCCAAAACACCATGTAGTAGTGTAGTGGTTTTAGTGGCGTTCATACAGTTTTAGTATGTGTAGCCCCAGTGGGAAGATAGAACCCCTAACCCTGGCAGCTTTACTTACCTGTTGAACTACACAGCAGGGTTTGGCCAATATGGTTTTTTTTTAAAGGCTGATAGTGATACTAAAACTGTTGGATTGAACTGGCCGATAACCAATATGTTGTGATGACTGTGAAAAAGAACTTCCAGAGAAGTACTTCGCCCCATAATTTTATTTTTGTCAGGGTGGAAGAGCCTCTGAAACAGCATTTAGAATCAATTCAGGTTAAGGGCCTCCCATAGACAACTAGTGTAGTGATCAATTATTCTACAATAGATATGAAATAAATATGAAATCAATCAAACTGCATCATATCCATCATATGGTGGGTAGTCCTTGAGTTACACAGAGAATAGAACCAAATCCAGGTAAAAAACAAACAAACCTGAAAACTGAAAATCACACTGCCTAAACTGCAAGTAACTCAGCCTGTGCTCCTGCTGTGTCTGCTGCAGTGCCCGGTGCTCCTCCCAGGAAGGTGGAGGCCGACGCCCTGAACTCCACGGCCCTCAGGGTGAGCTGGAAGCCTCCTCTGTCTGTGAAGCAGCACGGCCAGATCAGAGGCTACCAGCTGGTCTACTCCAGGCTGGAGAACGGGGAGCCTCACGGCCAGCCGGTCATCGTGGATGTCTCCCTCCCCGAAGCCCAGGTACTGTCTCGCTCTCTCTCTCCCGCTCTCTCTCTCTCTCTTCAGCGCAATGACAAGCTAAGCAGGTGATTTTTTATCTTGTGTTCAATTTATTTAGCCTAAGGGTTAGAGCAGCGGGTTCATGACTGGAAGACTGCAGGTTCAAATCCCAGGAACGGCTGGGAAAAAATGGGAAAAGTGACACCCTTCCCTCCCTCAACAACTGCTGCTGATGTGCCCTTGAGCAAGGCACTGAACCCCCAACTGCTCCAATGAAGCTGCTCACTGGCCGACAGTGGAATACTGTGCTGGTGAATGTGTGGAACTGCGTGAATGGAAAAGAGCATGCTTGCTCAGTCAAAGCTCCCTGGATAAATAAAGGTTAAAATAAAAAATATGTAAATATTAGACAGACAGCGGGTTGAAGGAAGGGAAAAGGTGACAGACGCACAAAATCGTGTCCAAAATGTGACAGCTTGAATCATGAAATAATAACAATAAAATGTATTTATATAGCACTTATCTAAAATCAGTTCAAAAAGTGTTTTGTAGGAATGCATGGAAACAAGAAGAGTAAAATATAAAAGCAGGAGATAAAACAAGAAACAAAATAGGCTCAAGAAACATGTGGAATAAAACAAGATAAAAGACATAAGAAACAGCACGATGTTAAAAGTGGGCAAGATCGAGAACTATTACCTAAAAGCAAGCCTATAAATGATGAGGGGGTTTTTTAGACACTGGATGTGGTTCCAGATCTTATTTTCCTTGTGATCTGTACAGTATGTGCCTTCCAAACCTAATATGTGCAAATGATTTCTTATCTTCCCCTGGAATAGAAAAGGGATAGAAACAGACCAAAAAAACCGTGTGTGGTCTGCTGTATGCTGATGAAAATGCATTTGTGATTGGATCCAAATGCAGTGTGCTTTTTATGATGATAATGCAAATACAATGCCTTGTTATTCCATCAAAATAATTGCATTTCATGTTTGTTGCGGTTTTATTTTTACTCCAGCCTATGGTAGTGGAAAACAGCCATAGATGTGAATGTGTGAATAATGGAAAAACCTAGTTAATCCTGCTTAGGAATGCAAGAGCAAGCCTTGTTTTTGTGTCATAAGGAGTAAGGATTGTGTGTGTGTGTGTGTGTGTGTGTATGTGTGTGTGTGTGTGTGGGTGGGTGGTTGTGCGTGTGTGTGTGTGTGTGTGTGTAAGAGATAGCTCAGCGGCTGACATGCTATGAAAGTGTGATGAGATGTACCTGGAGACTATCACACAACAACAACAGCATATCTCATCTTCATTGCAGTCAGCCATTTACCTACCATGGATCTTCTTCTGTGTGCGTTAGTTCTTCCAGAACTAGAGAAAAGATTTACAGACTTGATCCGTATTCGCTGAATAATTCGCCGACAACACCTCGCTGATCAGCAGCGCTGGGTATCAATACCAATATTTTTTCGGGTTCATTATACAGTTCTTTACTTGAGTTGGTGCTCATAAGGCATTACAAGGCATCATACGTGCATTATAAGCTCATTATGTATGATATAATATACACAATATGAAAAATAAATTGAGTTCCATATTGGGCAACTGCCAAGTTAATGACATATTAACCCCCTGGAGTTGCAGTTATTGTATACGATGTATACGATATATATTGAAAAACTAACACATTAAGTTAGTCGTTACCACAAAAAAGTAATCTGATTACTCTAACAACCTAACCCCCAACACTGCATAAGATACAGTTGTAGCAGATTTTGTACTGAACAAGAAGATGCCAGCATTAAGAGGGCGTTTTTAAGTGTTAAACAAGTGCCAAGTGCCGTCACAGTGCTGGACACACTGTTGCTCTGTACAGTGCAGAAACACCTCAGCAATGAGCGCTTAGTACCAAAGATGGTGACAAAACGAAAAAACACCACAGCAGTGAGCTCTTAGCACCAAAGACATAGAAAAAACACACAAGAATCTCACAGATTACCACTTCAAGTAACAGTAGTAAGTACTTCCAAACCTACTGAAGTAGAAGTAAAAGAGTAAACGTTTAAAAGTCAGAAACGTGGTGTTCTGCTCTGTTCCTCTCAGCTTGTTTTGTTCTCCAGGAGGAGCGTCTCACCTGATTTCCTTCATAAGCAGCATTCCTGTCTTATCTGTGCATAGCAGCAGGCCTGATAAAGGCAACTGAAAACCCATCTCAGAACCCATCTACAACTCTCCCTTTGCTCTCTCCGTCTGTCTCTCTCTCTCTCTCTACACACACACACACACACACACACACACACATAGAAACTCCCACAAATCGCCCCACTGGTGAGCGGATTTTTCTTTAAGGAACTGTCTTCAAGCCTCATCTGTGATAAGTTTAGTTTCTCCCCTTGGCGTCAGTGATGATGATGAGACTCAACACAAGGTCCACGGAGCGACCCCAAAGACAAACTCCACTGACGCGCGCACACACACGTGCGCTGACAGCATCCCCACCTTAACACGCTTACACACCACACACTCCCTAGCGGCAATCTCATAACTCACTCTGACCGATCCTACATACTGACCTGGCTACATCTGGAGAAGTTTTACTTCTTACCAGCTTTCTTGTGTGTTTTCTTGCTCCTTTTATTTACTCTGTGGATGGTTTTGTATTAGCATCAGTATGTACTGGTGTCCCTTGCTCTAATTAATTAACTAGTTAATTGTGATAACTTCGTATAATTATCGTAAACAAATGAAACCATGGTCGAGACAATTGGTAGCCTCAATCTGATGCTGCTGGTATTGATAGCGCTAGTGTTTCTCAAAATTAAGACCATATTTCCCATAAACCCCTTACTGTTTTGTGCCATAAAGCAATCCAGTAGATTTCCTACCAAATCTGACCATGACGCACAATGTAAAATGGAGCGTCGAGGCCAGTAGAGGCTGCTAATCTTCTATGCTATGCTAATGATTTAATGCTGTTAAAGTGCTTCAAGTGGCACCTTTAAATCATGATGCTACCTCAAGAACACAGTCCATCTCAAACTGTAAAGATGTTCACTGTTCTTCAGTCCATCTCAAACTGTAAAGATGTTCTCTCTCCTTGCATTCTTGAAAGGTTTGTTCTCTGCAAGACAGTCGGATTGGAATTTTTGGGATTTGATGATCACCTCCAGTCTTGAAAAGTGATACAAGAAGTGTTGTCCCTTACTAGACACTTGATGTTGAAAACAGCACAACTTTTTTTAAAAGGGCATGGTGGGATTCAAGAGGGACGGAGGGAGAAATGAAGGATAGCACTATGGAGGATGAGTGTTTCTGGGTTAGGCTGTGTGACATGCTTTTTGTATTGACATCACACATTCTCTGTGATGAATGGATTCAGTCCCTGGTGTGGTGATGAATCATTTTAAGTGGAGGCTCAGATCTCGGTGCCAGCAGTACCAGTTGTACCATGGCTGCTTGTGTCCATCCATGTTTACAGCCCATGCGTCCTTGTCACAGAGATGAAAAGTGGCCTTCAGCGCTGGATCCTGATGAAGTCTTGGGTCTAAATCTGTTTGAGGGAGCCCATCACCATTTCCCCAGCTTGTGTGCAGCATCACAAAAGCAAGGACCACAAAACAGTGTTTTCTGGGAAAGTCAGGCAGGGCTGTGATCACTGGGCTGTGTGTTGTCTTCAGTGAAGCTGCCTGAAAATCGTTCAGACGTCTCGCTGAGGCTTGGCTTGCCAACAGTCAGTATGGATTACTGCCTTTTTTGTCACAACAAAGGCCTTAATGACAAAATAAATTCAGTCATACCAAATTATTGGAGCTTACAGATGGGGAGCAAAGCCTTAATTGGCTGTTCATTCCCAGCCTTGGCTTCCTGATGCCTCCACTGTTAGGTTTAGACTTGACTCTCTCTATTGCTTTTCTACTGGCAAGCTGGTGGGTTTTAAGATTTCAGTGAGGCGTATTTTTGGATGGCTGGAGAATGCTTGAAGGACCCTCTCATCCCTCTCAGCACTGATGGCTGTGAAGCGTGAGCATTGTCTGATCTGATAAGATATGGCAACCTCTCTGTGTCTCATCTCTGTTTGCCGTAGCCCAGCAAAACAAACCCAGCCTGTGGCAGGTCGCTGAGAGAGGCGTTGGGGAGGGAGGGGGGAAGAAGCTTAAGGAAGAAGGAGGCGGAGAGAAATAGCGGGTATGGGAGAAGTTTAACAGTTAATGTAAAGAGAGGGTTGGTCACCATAATAATGGTGAGCTGGACCTCTCATCCAGCTGTAGCTGGAAGGTGACCTAAGACGAACAATGTACTGTAATCAGAATTCACTCGACGTTTGAGATTTAGATTTTATTGGTTGCCAGATATCTCACTCAAACCAGGGTAGGCAGCATTAAGTTGCTAAGCGCCCAGAATTTACCTGATGTACGACAGCATGGCGAAAGTAAATATTGATGCCCATTGTTTGCACCAAGCAGTGGACGCAGCCATTGTGAACTTGGCCTTGTTTTGAAAGCCAAGCAAGTATGTACATAGACTTTTTACATGCAGTGCAGTGTTTCTCAACCCAATTCTCAAGGACCCCCTGTCCTGCAACTTTTAGCTCCAATTCAAATAAGGGCCACACATTCTCATGACACCATAATTAAATCAGGTGTGCAAGAGTAGAGCTGGAGCCACAGAACTTGAATTAATAGAACAGTCATTCGCATTCAAATCAACGTTCCTGGATGGTCGGAGCGACTGACATATTTGCAGTTGTAGCATACGGTTTTGGAACATTTAGGCTATTAGACTGCAGTGGATTCAGACATCAGTGCTACAATGCTGGGCATGCCTGAAGCCTCTGGGCGTCACTTGGCTCCAGTGTAGGATTCATCAACCTGGCCTCTCTAGTTTAAACTGTTCAGATGAAGATTTGTACCGTCACAGTGCACTGAGCCATGGGACTAGACATTTGTCTTGCCAGATAGCTGGCAGATGAAGACCCCCGTTGGGTGTGTTGTTAATGTCCTCTCTGATCTGAGCTTCGAGATAGCCTTTTAACTCTCACTAGAATGCAGAAGTGCTCCTTAACAGAAATGCTGCCAGAGTATAGATAGGCTGCTCTCCACCTCTCATGCGAGGCAGGTCCTAAAGGTATTCCTCATGTCATGTCTTGAGATAGCTGCCAGCCTATCTTGGCGAGGTTTGACGACCAACACATACAGTATAGAGCATGCATGAGTAGGTGCATTAGTGAAGCAGCTTAAGCACTATCTAATTGAATAGTCAGAGTATAGCAATACTGAAAGACAGGTACGCTAATGGGACATGCCTCATTACAAAACAGAGAGAAAAATAGAGAGGGAGAGAGAAAGAGTGATGTATAAATATATATATACAGTATACATATATGGAGGAAGAGATAGTGGCACTGAGTCACAGTCATTTTGCCATGCAGAATGATGAGACACTGCACATTGAAAATTCTATTATCAACTGATAGACACGGCAATTTTGTAATGAGATTGCGTTGTGTCAGAGCAGGCTCTGTTCCCTCTGATTTATTCAGCCTGTCTGCTCGATTTAAAACAATGCTATCAGCTGAGAACTTTGCACTGCAAAAAATGACAGGTTTAGCATTAAGTGAAATTTATTGAGACCAGCAAAATGATCTGCTAGTGCAGTAAGAAAAATAGCTTCAAACATCTTAAAGTAAGGTTGACGACTGAGAACACGATATTATCAGTCGCTTAGCTTGTAACTTTTTAAGTGTGTGTGCAGTATGTACACCAGGCACCTTGCATTTTTTACCCAAAAGCTTTAGCCCGTAGTGAGCCGTGGCAAACAACGGTTCATTTATTTTTAATTGAGTGTCAGAGGGCATCTGTGTTTCGCAAGGACTGATTAAACAAAATAGACAAGGTACTTCAAGCAAAGGAGTTTTTCATCGATCCTGGAAGACTTTTGGACCCATTTGCTTGTTTGCTTGTCCCTGTTTTCCTTTGCTAACGGTTTGTCTGCGTGCCACTATCGAATTATTAGGTCTGCAGCAGACATCTGCCAAAATAACTGATCATCCCTTAAAAAAAAAGAGCTATAGCAATAAATGTAGTAGGATAGAGCACACATTACTAGAGTTAGTCCCTTTAGGAATATTTTGAGAATTTTAAAGAGATACCATAGAACATAATAAATGCCATAAAATATGATAAGGTTACTATAGACTCACTACAGGGTAGCGCAGGCACACTATAAGCAAGGGCGGATATTTCATTTCACTGTTGGGGGGGACAATAAACAGAAAAATTTCTCAAGAGCAATTCCTGAAGGGGACACCAAAGGTGCCGCCAAAAGTACTGTTGTATTAAATGTATATAGAGGTCCATTATGAAACATTTCCATAAGCACTTCATTCCTTTCTTATGAAGATTTTATCAAATTGCCATTGATATTACTGGGGTCTTTCTACTTCTACGTGCACTGAAAAATGATCGGATGTCTGTTTTTCTTTTCTCTGCCATTTTAACTGACCTGGCTGGCTGACAAATAGACACACACACACACACACACACACACACACACACACACACACACACACAGCATGCAGGTTATTTACAGTAGTAGGTGAGATGCAACACCCATTAACTGAACTAAAGCTAATATATGCCTAATTAGATTTAGTTTTCCCGAAAAAGCAGATCTCTAATGTTTTGCTGTCAATGTGTAAAAGTCCAGAACGCTATGAAGCCTGCCAGAAACTTACTTCAGGCTCTTTTTTAAGAATTAAGTCTTCATTTATTTCCAAAATTATAAACAAAATTACATAGTGGCAGCCATTTTACATGCAGTAAGAAAAAAAGAATATACTTAGAACCTAATTACGTAGGGTAAGTTAATCTTAAATAGCCTATTATATTATAGAAATATTACTGTTATCATCTACAAAAGATCATTTTGGTATGAAAACCCGCATTTTAATTTAACCAAGTATCCTGTATCATAAATACATGTCTGGCATTTGTAACAAACCAAACCGCTTGAAAATCGGTCGAAAATTCAGCGAGTTATGATGATTTTAATTGTGGATAGACCTCCTGCCTCCATACACATACATGCATTAGGAGACGCGGCTGCCCCGTACCAATACGTTGACACAAGATTTAACCGCGAGGTAATGGAGCCAACAAAATGTAGTCTGATTACAATTGTGAATGTGTTTTATTCTATTGAGTGGTAGAAGTAAAGAAAAATCTCTGACACATCCTTTGATTTAAGTTAACCTTTGTGAAGCAGCTACTTACTGGAGGTCTGCCACCACTGACACACTTCCAGAGATTGCTCCACAGACACTCGTACCAAGGGCTAATGTGTGTGTGGGGGGGTTCGGGGAGGAAGGTAGGCAGTGGACCAAACCACTGTGAGGCATATGAGAGGGGGGGCGCAATCTTTAGAAACTTAAAAACGCATTTTTTTGTGTCTATAATTAGCACAAGTGCTTTCAATGCATATTATTATATTATTTAAAATTATATAGTTATGTTTACAATGATATATTGAGGGGGACAACTCTCTGTTTTTCCCAGGAAGGGGGGGTCCGGACCCCCCTGTCCCCCCCGTAATTTCCGCCCATGACTATAAGCCCCTACAGGAATATTAAAGGAATATTATAGTGATTTTTTTGCTAGGGATGACAGAGTAAGGCAACAAAGATGCCTGCCCAATGAATCACACTTCTTCAGAGAGCTTTGATAAGTCATCCAAGCTTTAAACTTTGTCCTAGGCAACTTAATAATCAGCTCCCTAATGCCCTATACCAAAGTAGAGCTCTTGTTCCTTATGTTCCGTAGGTGCTTTTTATTGACGACGATGGAGAATTGACTACAGCGGAGTGAAATAACACCAAATAGGATGACATTTAAGATGGCCTGGCTCAATACTGCCCATGCTGAGCAAAGGGCTGGAGATAGCTCCTTGTTCTCTATTTGAACTGCAGGAGGACATACATTTCTATTTCTGGGCTGTTAGTATCTGGCTGCTGCACACAAACTGAACATAGATATTAACATGCATGGCCACACTCATTTCATGCATAGACATATGCTCCCAGGCAAATACTCTATTAGCCTCTAAGACCCTGTAGCAAGGTGCCATGTGACTGTTCGGTTGGCACGAGGGTCAAGCAATCTGTATTGGCATTGACAAGCTGTGGGGCCAGCCCCCAGGGGCAACACACACACACACACACACACACACACACACACACACACACACACACACACACAGAATGAAAGATACTGTGATCTGAAGTGTTGGTAAGGTCACAGGGTCATCTACAATTCAGCCTAACAACTTCAGATAAATAGTGTAGTCAGAATGCTCCCTCAGATGATTCCATTAAAATCAAACACTGTGAAACACACTCTTTTTTCCCTTTTTTTAATTAATGGTTCACTACAGGCAATGCGTCAGTCTCCTCTTGAACTTTTTGCCATATTTAACTTTGTGATGTTGACGTTATTGGCTTCGTTGTTGAAATGTTTTTCAGATGGGGTTAGTTTCTCTGTGCCAGGTAGGGTTATTGTAATTATTAATCCCGTCTGGAGTGACCATACTGATGATTTTCCCCCTCGACTCCAGCATTAATTTTGGCCCCAATAGAAGTATTGCAGTTGCATCACAAATCTCCCAGCAACCACAGCCGGTGTCATCATGAAGGTCCATTGTCTAAATGTCTTATGTATAATGGCTAAATACATAACAACCACAACGTTCAAAGTAAAAGTGAATAGTACCAGAATAATACTTTGACAGTGAATTGTCTCTTGTAGCTTTTTAACATGCAACTACTAGCCACTGCTACTGTAGGTGCTGGCGTAACGTTATCAACTGGGTAAATAAGATGTGTTAACTACAAGACAGTGATGGGTGGCTGACCAGATGCGCTGGATGGCTATAGCCAACGAACAAGCTTTCACAGTCTAAACACATAGTAAATCCAATGTATTAGTAGCGAAATGATCAGCCCTCAGTCAACAACAGCAAAGAAATTGTGCGTTACTTCTGCTGAAGCCCTCTATTACCCCCTCTATTAGTGTTTTTCAGTGCACTGGTAGGTGGTCTATTAGTTCTATTCTAATTCTAGAGAGACTTCTCTGGGTTTCAACTTATCAGCTCACACACCTTCATTTGAATGGAGTCCCATGCTTTGTCTATAGGTGAGACGTAGAGTTTCCTCCATGGTCTAATGGCTAATTTTCTTGTGCTTTTGGATGCCGTGTTGAACTTTTAGTTGCTGTTTGTCTTGAGAGCAATTAGCAGGCTTTGCGCACAGTGACGCTTGCTTCCAGGAACATCTAACCAAACTATGTGCCTCAGCCTGTAAATTGCTTTTGGCTAAACACCATGCTGAGCAATAATAATAATAGAAGCATGGCTAATATTTTATTATCCTCATTTCAACAGTTTCAACAGTCGTTGTTGTTGATTTCTTCTGGATTTTTTGGAGAAGAAACAGCCCATTTTCCTCCTGTCAGAACAGGACTTATGGTTCTGAAAAGGAACATTTGGTGTTTTAAGAAATGCCAACCAGTTGTAGTGTGAGTCTGTTATTTTCCCTTTGCCCTTTGTTCAGTCGTGTTATGAAGCCTGAGCTAACCTACGCCTATTCTTTTAAGCAGAGAGTGCCTTCCCCCGAAACTTGGTAACTATGCAGTAGTTTTCTCTTATTTCTGTCAGTGAGGCCAGTCATCAGTTCAGAGCGATTCATCCTCATAATCTACAAGTTCACTGACAGAGCCAGTGATACATCAGGGCGTGGATCCCAGTAATGCATCAGTTACTGTATGAAAGAATGATGGTTACTACTCTCAGGCCACTTTTAGTCTCCCCACAGCTCGATGTGATGTATCTTCTTTTGATTTAGTGCACGAGCTGCACTTTCACCGGGGAACGGAGCTGATTTTCACCTCACTGTTAGCAGCTTATATTGTTTATGATAACAGCTTTTATTTATTTTTTGTAAGGAGCTGAGGAAGCGAACCCCTTTGTCTTTTATTTCTGGTTAGTCAGCAAGGTCGTGGAGTGGAATACAAATGCCTCGTGTCTCTGAATCATTTCTTTTGAGGCAGCCGCTTACGTGTTGGGAGTTGAAGAGAGGCTGGCCAAATTTAACATCCTTTGGCCTTCCTCAGTACAATACCCTCTTGACAATAAGCACTCTATATAATACCAGAAAATGGTTCTTTTGGCTTGTCGTTTTAGAAAGGTTCTGTCTAGCTCCATACTGAAATGGTTCTACATATAGACTTGTTTTGGTGCTATAAAGAACCCCAGCCAAAGACCCCTTGAAGAACCCTCGTTTTTCTGCAACATGATCTCACACAAATATGTGAAATTAACACAAACTCTGAAATGGCGATGTACGTGCTGTGGACACGTATTATGTGAAAATAACGTTTCTCCACCACAAACTGAATTACGTTCCCCCACAACGAATTGAAATATGTTCCTCTGCCACAAATTTTGATACGTTCCTCCGCCACAAATTGAATTACGTTCCAAAGGTTAGCTAACGGTTAAGTTTAGGCAAGTAAAACGACTTTGGTTAAGTTTAGGCAAGTAAAACAGCTTCGGTTAAGGTTAGGGAAAGGGCTTGGTCATGGTTAATTAAGAAAAACATTTGTTAAAAATGAAAATGTAATTTTCATGTAATTTGGTGTTAACAAATTGCGTTCATTTCACGTTTTTCTGTGAGATCAGGTTGTCTTTCTGGGTGTAGGCCAGGCCAGTTTGGCATGCAGATGGTCCGGCTGCTTTTGCGCCTTATTAGAGAAGGGAACTTGAATGAAGGGAATAAGTGCTGGCACCTGCAGACCACCGAGACAAATGTAATCCCCCGACTCGTTCCTGGATAGGCAAAAGGGCTCCAACCTCTGCAGGTGAAATTTAATCTCAGCTCAGTAACAGACACTTTACAGCAGTGCAATCACCAAGCACTCTGCATGACTTTCTCTCTGTCTGTCTCCCAGTCTCTCTGTTCTCCTTCCTCCCTCTTTTTCTCTTTCTTTCTTTCCCTCTGTCTCGCTCTCTCTTCATCTTTCTTCCCCGCCTTTCTCTCTCTCTATCTCTCTCTCTTTGTTGTTATCCCTCCTCATCGTTTTATCTTTTCCTTCCTCCGACACTGTGCGCTCGTCTGCCAACCGCTCTCATTCTCTGTATACCTTCATACTCCCTGCCTCTTTGTCTCTATCTCACCTCCCTGCGCCCCTCTATCTTCTCAGTCTGTCTCTCCGTCTCTCTCTCTTTCTCTTTCTACCCTGAGCGGTGAGCGCAACCTTCGGGAAGAGTTATAACATCTAAAGAATAAATGAGAAACCTGAAAATACGATTCTCTGCTCCACCACAGACTATTGAGTGTGAATAGATCCCAGTGACACAAAGAAACACAGGGTAAATAACAGCACAGCAGTAATTGACAAAGGTATTTATTTTTATTTTCCTCTATTGACTCTATCGCATTCTCAGGTTGTCACTATTTTGATCACAGTGAACTGCATTATACAGATGGAATAACAACGCAGTTTCATTTGAAAGAAGCCGGTTGAAGGTTTATGAACTGTTGCTTTGTCACGACTGGATCAGATTCAACTTAAATCACCAGGTACATTTATAGGTACTAGGATATTGCGTCAAACAACAAAGTCTTGGAATTGTACGTAAGGGTCACAGTGGGAACCCCTGGGGAAAAAATTATTGAATGAATCAAAACATAAATACAGGCGATATCCAAAAGTTAATAATACTGTCCCACCAAAATATTGTGATATACGATATTATCACCGGGTTGTTTTTCAGGGTTTTTACAGGTTTGTTTTTGGTTTTTTTGCTATTTCATTTTATTTCTTCTAAATTACATCAAATTTCTAGGCTATTAATACATTTCTAGGCTATTAATAATACATTTCTAGGCTACTAATAATTATAATATACTATACTATATAATATACAATAAATATTGCGATATTCAATATTATCAAATATCGGCCCAAGCCTATTACAGACTGTGCCTTTAAAACTGGAGGACAGTGCAGAGTTGGTAGATGTGGGAAAGTGTGCTGTCCAGTCTAGTCCAGCCCAGGTTCCCAGGTCCAGGATACGGGGCTCATGTTGCAGGTGAGTCGGCGGTCTCGGCTCCAGACTCCTCTGGACGTGCTGAGCGGAGCCATCGAGGCCCCTGGCAGGTTTACAGTAGCTCGATTATTGCCTGTCTTTTTTAATTCCTCCTCCCCAAGGCACCCAGCGGGGGAGCCTCATCAGCATGGACCAGATTTGCCTCACCAGGTGGCACTATGGAGAAGAATCCTCATTACACACACACACACACACACACACACATTACCTCCGTTACTGCATGCCATTTAAACCTCCCCCCCCGCCTGCGCCATCTCTCCCCTCAAGTCACTAATCATTGCAGTCGTCCAGCATGCTGATCAGCAGCACAGCCTTGTAGAATGGCCTGCAGTACATTCTACTGAAAAAAAGTTCAGTCTTTTTTTTGTGTGTTCTGTGCTGTTCTGTGACTCCTCTCCCCTGTCTGTCCTTTTCATCAGTGGAGTGATGAGGACTCGACGGACTACGTGAGTAGCTGCAGTGTGTGTTGGGTGGAAAGGGGGCAATGGGGGAGTGTGTTTTCTATCGTATCCTCTACCAATCTCAGTGTGGGCACTAACACAATCATTTTTCCACCTAACCTCATCTCCTAACATCACTATAAGATTATGAGCTTGACAGAATCTGGAGCCGCTAAGCGATCAAAACTGCTCTCATTTTTAGCCTGATAGTGCCGATGCAATCTGGACATGACTCATCTTATTACATTTCCTGTACAGTTACCATTGTAAATTACAGCCAGTCTGCTATAGAGCCCATAAACAAGTATTTAGTTGTCTGATAGCCCCGTTCCTTCACTTTCATTCCCCATCCTTCCATCCATCCCCAAGGCTGTTTCCATTTTCTTGTCACAGGCAGGATTTTTGCTCTGTTTTTCACCGCATTCTGGCTTCATATCAAAAAAAAAAAAGCATACAGAACGTTCAGATTTCAACAGAGCTGTCTGCTCCTTAGAAAACCAGGGGAAAATCCCTTTTTAAACTTCTAACAGGCTTTTTTACTGTTCTCCCAATGTGCTGGGCCTGTTTCCAGAGTGGGTTCTGGAGGTGTGGAGGGCTATATGTGTGTGTGTGTGTGTGTTTGTGTGTTTGTGTTTGTTGGTTTTGGTGGGTGGGGGTGAAGGGGGGATATCGGGGCACAACTGTGAACCTGTGAGCCTCTGCCTTGGGCTTTGATATGAACACAGACAGATGACATTAGACTTTAGACTTCATGGCTCAACATATGGTTTTGAAGCTGGTGACAGGCTGCCGAAGACCAGGATGACAAATGTGTGTGTGTGTGTGTGTGTGTGTGTGTGTGTGTGCATGTGTGTGTGTCTTGACAGCCATCTCAGGTCTCAGCATCACAGTCTCCGAGGAGTTGCAGCTGTAAATCCTCTTTTGATTTCATTTTTGAAGTGAAGTTGGAGTTGTGGTTTTATTGCTATCTAAGTTTCAGAGCCAGCCACACCCTTGGCTTTTATAGATTACTGCCAAATTCATACCTGTATACCTGCTATGGTATTATGTGAGATACACACACACACACACACACACACGCACACACAGCTCTAGTCCTCCTGACTGGACAACAGTAATTGTCAAACAAGAGTCCAGCCTCCAGTAGATTCTCCTACTGCCTCCCTCACTTGACTTGATTCACCGCAATCACATTCTTCTTTTATTAAAAGTTGAGTCACTGCAGCAGAGGGTTCTGTTCTCTGGTTCACTCCATCAAATAAAGTGTGAGACCGCTTATTGATTCTCCTGGAATCTGGCTCTTGTGGGTTTATTCTGCAATAGAAATCCAAACACACCACTGGCGCATACAGTTTGTGTTTGTGAGCTTGGATCTGCTGTGCAGGAACGTACAGTGTCTGTGTTTGTTCCTCGTCTGTGCTTTCCACCTTTTCTGCAGCGCCAGTCTTAACTATTGTGATACTCCGTATGCCGTCTCAGCATCTTACAGCTCCTGACTCACCCAACGATATCAATGAGAAATCCTGTACCGGGCCTTCAAAGTCTCACAACTCACTTTGGATGCGGTCTCGTCACTGTTGGAGATGTCAGTTTGAGTAGAGGAGACGATTTGATTGTCCAAGCCGCTGACCAGACTGTTAGAGGAGTTTTTAAACACTTTTATGATTTCATTTTGTTCTCTACCTAATCTTGTTCCTGGGAGTCATGTTTTTTTTATGACTTCATATGTCCCTAACAATACAGTAGCTGTTACCTTTAAGATTTTAAGGCTAAGGCTTCATGTCACTTGCTCTTATTTCATGCCAGTCTCAGTCTCATTGCCTCCGTTCTAAGCGGTTGTGGGCGGTGCGAGAAGCTCCTGATTGCGTCTAGCATCTAGCAAGTGCTAATTTCATAGCATTAATTGCACATAAACAGAAAAAACTCAGTAACATTACGTCAGAGCTCACCGTCGACCCCAATGATGGATGCAACTGTTGTCCAAGCGTCGTTTTTGGGACATTTATTCCCTGGTCCTTTCCTCAGCTCTGTGGGACATGAATTGACTTCTGGTGACTTGCTGATCTTGTTGCTCACACTGAACACATGGTCAGTTATCGACATTCCTGTTTGTACCCCACATTCAATGAAGTACGAGTCAGAAGTGTCCCTGCTTTTGTGTCGCCTCAGTGGGAATGAATCAGCACAGTTTGGTAGTTGTTAATGAGCTTTGGTAGTGGAGTTGTCCCCAACATTAGTGGAAACCCCCCCCCGGCGATGAAGGCTGAAAAGTACGGGGAGGTGGAGGACACAAGCATTTGATGTGTGACCCAGAGGAAGGCGCTGCCAATCGATTGGCTCCCGCAAAGCCAGGCTTTCCCCTCGCAGGAGAGACGTCTCGTGTCTTAATGTAAAATGTTTCATCTGTTCCGTCCTTGGGAATTCATCCCCACATCCTCGCAGAATCCCTCTCCTGCTTCCTCTGCATTTGAAAAGGACAGATGAAAGGCTGATTACAATTTTTCTCCTACCAAATGCGAGAAACTCTCTGGCAACGCGAGTGAAAAGGAATACCGCCCGATTAAAATAATGAGCCTTTTAGAGAAGTTCAATAGCTTCAGATGAGTCACATTTCTCTCTCATCTTTCACCCCCTTTGCCCCGCAAGAGAAGACAGAGAAGGAGGGAAGCATCTTAACTCTCAGCTCCCTGGGACCCACCAGCATCCTGCTCTGTCATGTCTGCCATAATCAGGCTGCATTTTAATCAGCAGAAAAAGATGAAGATTTTTTTTATTTTTTAACATCATGTTATAAAGATATAAGAGGCGAGCCATGAAATCGTAATTGGAAATTTGGTTGGTTTCTGGAAGCTTTGGCTGTCTTTGCTAATTTGCACTGTCATCTCCACGGCGCAGCAAGCCCTCAGCTGTAGGCATAGGCGGCTGGTCTGATAGGGGACATGGCACCCACTGGGTGTTCTCTGCTGGAACTATTACTCCCCGCGCCCCCGCCCCCACCTCCAACCCCTGGCCTTTTCTCTCTCATCAGAAGCTTCGTCTCTATTACTTACTCCTCTCCATTCGTCACTCAGCGGCCGCACTGGAAAGGGATCCTCTGCTGGCTGAGAGGAGGAAGGCCTTCTCCAAGCCATTTAATGGCCTCCTGGCAGCAGCTCACACACACTCTGTACATGCTGGTGCTTTAACAAGGCCTTTTGAACAGAGGAGGAGCATGTATGAGCTTGTGTTCTCAGATGTGTGTTGGCAGAAATTTTCCTGAGGGGAGATATGAAGTTTGCTATGTGTCTGTCGGTCTGCTGTTTCTGCTATTTTTGACTCTTACTGTGTGTTCCTCTATGTATGTCTGCGTCTCCGTGTGTGTGTGTGTGTGTGTGTGTGTGTGCGTGTATGTGGATTATGTCTCTGTGTATATTCTGTGTTATTTACATTATATATTAACACAGACTGCTTGCCTACAGAATGACTTGAGTGTTCCTGTTTTGCCATGTTGTGGTAATTGTCTGGGCTTTTGTAGAGTTCAACACTGTTTTTAAGTTGTCTATATTAATATGAAAGGGATACCGTGACATTATGAATTTTAGTTGGACATCCAAGGTTTCCAACTACTAACTGAAGCTATCGTTTTCCTGTTCCCAATACTGATATAATGGTGGAAGAAAATCGTCAACACCTTGACTCGGTACTTAAAAGGAATATCCACCCGAAAACGGAATTCAGATATCGCTGTTGTCATGTGAAAACCTTATAATTTTGTTGATTTTCATGATTTACTGTAACCTCAGTTGAAGGATTTACATCTTGTCCTTCAAACCATTGCGTCAACTCAAAGTTGCATTGTCGTCAAGCTAAGAAGAAGGCTTGTTTTTCCTAGTTCCTGAAAAGTTGGCAGTCACGTGACAGCAGCAATATGTTCCTATGATCTTGGGCACTTCACTCCATATCTAAATAACAACCCTCTCTCAAAGCGAGAGAGAAGCAGTGAGCAGGACACTTTGTGCACACTGTGACAAAACCCATGGGAATTCTCCTGAGATTTCAGCCCGTCTGGTTCGGCTCAAACAAATTCTATACCTGTAAGTAACTGTAATTGAGTTACTTCATAATCAAAGCACAGTTTCCACCCCATCAAGAGACACTTTCAGGAGCTCTGCCACCTCAACTCAGACTTCGTTTGATCTCCTAGAAGTAAACCAGATAGGCTGCAGAAAGTGTCCCTCAATGACACCTCCTTCATCCCTCAAAGAACTGGAGGCTTTCCTTCTTGAAGAAAGCTCCAGTATCCCTCTACACACAGTTCAGCATGCTGTTTGACAGCAGGACAAGGAGCACTGAAGCTGTTCTGAAGGCAAAAGGCGGCTCTACTCCTTATTAGGTTCTTAATTTTTACATATTGTTAGGTGCTCGCATTATTTTGTAGGGGCTCTAAGATCCAAGATCGCAGGAGTTACATGGATTCTGTTTCAGGCTGGTATTCCCCTTTTAGGTACTTTACTGTAAATGGTATGTCCGTGGCAGAAAATGCGAGGAAAGGCATCTATAGGGCACATCTATTCTAGATCTGCTCCCAAGAGCAGATATGCAACCAAATACTGCAATATTCTCTTCCTGTTCTCGGTCGATGAGGTCCAAGAACCAGGAGAAGTACCTCATAGAGTCTTTCCTCTAAATGCACTTCAGGTTTACGTCCATGACCCTCATTTGACTTTTTCTTTCCTCAAAGGAGCAGTTCTAATGCCTTGGGAGTGTTGGGAATGTGAAGCAGACGCATGTTGTGTGCACTTGACTTGCCTAATGTGCCTGAGTGCCCCGGTACAGTAAACCGGCTGACCGATTCAACTGAGGCTGTTGTCTGGAACCGGGATGTTGTTGCCCTTTTTTTCTCTCCTTTCCCTCTCTCTCCCTCTCTCTTCCTGTTTCTGTTTCTCTCCCTCACCGTGTCTCTATCTCTTTTTGTGTTTCCCTCTCTCTCTCTGTCTCTCCACCACCCAGGAGGCCATCATAACAGGTCTGCTTGCAGAGACCACCTACTCTGTGACCGTGGCTGCGTACACCACCAAGGGGGACGGAGCGCGCAGCAAGGCCAAGGTGGTCACCACAACAGGAGCAGGTGTGTGGTTATGTATATGTGTGTTTGTTAATGTGTGTCTCAAAAAAGAATCATTTTTGATAAATGTTGCAGTTGCAATCACAGTTGCAGTATGATAAACACTGGAGTCAAAACTTCAAAAACGCCAAAAATCACATGTTCAGTGACCAACTGTAACAAATTTATACCGTACACTGACCTGAAGAGCTTGAGGGTTTCCAGCACAATAATAGAGCCACTCCACCATGCACAAACGTTTTGTGTCTTAGGGTTAAACTTTTGCAAGTCTTTTTGGATCTTTGCATAAAGAGTTTTGCACATTAAAACTGTGCCAAGGAAATTCAAATTTTAAATAAATCCTAATATTGTAATATGTATTGTAATTGTATTTATTGTAAAGGACCAAGAGACAGCAGCTGTATAAAAATGTGCTCAGGGCCACTGTTTTTTTTTTTTTTTTATTTAGTTGAAGGAGTTTTTGAGACATCCAATCCTTGACATCACCTTGACAGTCTTCTCATACGTAACTGGGATTGTTTGAGAGATAAAGTTGCATATTTGTACAGCTGTGTATTGTGTAATAGGGGCATAGCAGTGAAAAGAGATAATAACGCTAACATATTATGGCCAAGCAGTGACATGTATAAAGAAAACAGTATTGGCCCAAGAACCGAGCCTTGAGGCACTCTATACATACATGTAATCACCTATGGAAAATGGAAATTTTCTGTTTGACAGATAAGATTAGAACCACTCCAAGGTTTACAGTCTGCCGTTTGAGTGTTGGCTTTAATTGTTAAGATAATAACAATCGTTTTTTAGGTAGTGCACATTTGAATAATACCGTTGAGTGTTGAATAATACCGTTACAATGATGGCTGTTTGACTGTGCCAGCCCCTCTGTCCCAGAGGTGGAGCGCATTCAGCTGCTGTAGTCAAGTGCATATTTGAGATACTTATAGTTTACTTGACTATTGCCACGTTGGGGAACTTTCTGCGCTACATAAAATATGAGACAAGCTCATGGAAACGCTCAACTGTCAAAGTATGAGCCAGGTAACAGCAAATGGAAGTGACGAGTGCCAGCATAAATGGACCATCGCTCCATTTAAGTGAATGTAATGCACTGGACTGAATGCTCCCAGGCACTCAAATAAAAGAAACTTATATAGAATGCAGACTTTTACTTTTGATACTAACAGCAAATACTGTAAAGCTTTTCCTTGAATAGAATTATGAACAGAGAATATTTATATTTATTCAGAGTATTTCTATCTCTACTTAAAGAGTAACTAAACCCCAAACCCAAATTTGTGGTGCAGCCCTGACATCTAATGGTGAAAAGTAGGGTACTGAACTGGCCATCTTCTATTGGCTGATCTTCGGTGCCAGGTGATGTCACCTCCTTTAGAGTACAACAGGTGGTGACATCACCTGGCACCAAAGACCGGCCAATAGCAGATGGCCAGTTCAGTATACTACTTTTCACCATTAGATGTCAGGCTTCACCACAGATTTGGGTTTGGTGTTTAGTTACTCTTTAAGTAAATTGTTTGTGTACATCTTGCACCACTGATTTTCCCGTCCTCCAGTGCCTGCCAAGCCCACTATGACGATCAGCACCACCATAGGGAACACCGCCCTGATCCAGTGGCAGCCCCCTAAGGACATAGTGGGCGAGCACGTGGGATACCAGCTGCAGTACAAGCGGGCCGAGGAGGAGGCTTTCACCGTCAAAGACTTCAAAAAGACCGACGACCACTTCACCGTCACCGGCCTGCACAAGGGCGCCGTCTACATCTTCAAGCTGTGTGCAAAAAACCGCGCGGGCAACGGGGAGGAGCACGTGAAGGAGGTCACCACGCCGGACGACATACCCAGCAGCTATCCCCAGAATCTGAGCGTGGTGGGCCTGACTACCACCTCCACCAAGCTGGCCTGGGAGCCGCCCCCTCTGGCCGAAAGGAACGGGAAGATCGTCCAGTACGTGGTGGTGTACCGAGACATCAACAGCCAGCACAACAACACCAACAGCACCGCCGAGACGCACATGACCATCCAGGGTTTACAGCCCGACACCACCTACGACATCCGGGTCCGAGCTTTCACCAGCAAAGGAGGGGGGCCCATCAGCCCCAGCATCCAGAGCAGGACCATGTCCACCTCCATGCCAGGTGAGACTGGTCTTGAAACTCCAGTGGGTGAGGAGGAGGCTTGAACGATATCCCAAATTGTATATTGTGATACTGTCCCGCCAAAATATCACGATATATACAATGCTCAAGGTTTTGAGGGGAATGGATATCAGATATATATAAGTTATATATATAAGTTTATAGGTTTTGGAATGGTTTCTGACCGAATGAAGGAAGAGGGTTATGTGCGTTTGCCTGAACAAGTTCGCAACCGCTTGAAGGTGTTAAAAAGCAGCTACTTTGCCACAAAAAAGCAGAACAACTCTAGAGGTTGCAATCCTTGTCCTATTAATCGGACTAAGCTCTTTAGCATGTAAACAGGAATAAGAGTGGAATAGTTCTCTAAGCAACCCATGCAAACAGCTTCATCAGAATATTGTCTTATTTAGAATAAGGCCAATAGTCGGATTATTGCTGTCCATGTAAAAATAGTCATTGGTATTGATCAAGAACCCTATCAGCCCCACACAGATATATTATGGTGATTTTGTGATATCAGGCAGTAAAAAAAACTAATTAAAAAAAAACAAAATCAAAATTCATAGTATGTATACAGAACTACACACATGGATATCCCCATCCACAAACTTGCAGCACACACAAACATGCTCACAGCTACACACACACACACACACACACACACACACACACCCCTACAACAACACACCACAAAGCAGATGGCAGCAGAGAGGAGCAGATTGCAGCCTTGCTAGTGGAGACAGGTAGCCATACTGAGGCTGAGCCCATCCACCCTACCTCACTGGTCCTGGGCCACTCGACAGCTCTTTCATGTTCCGATTACATCACACATATGGCTCATGTTGAAACGACCTCTGTTTAGCACCGTTATGCGTTTATAGTCCCTCTATACAATCTGTAACACTGATTACTTACTGAGCATGATTTAAAATGTCTGGGTGGATGCTCTATATAAAGGAAAAGTGAAGATTTGGATGTCAGTCAGTGATTTTTCATTAAGGAACAAAGGTTTTGAAGTTAGACCTACAACATTAAAATACTTCTTACAGGTTAATGCATCAATAATTTAACACTCTGAAAGAATGAGGACTTCTACTTTTGATACTTAAGTACAGTTTACTGCTAATACTTCTATTATTTTACTTAAGTAAACTTTTGAATGCAGACATTTACTTTTAATTAAGTATTTTTCTATTATGGTGTTGCTACTTTTACTACTTCTTGTTTCTGCTGTTGGAGCTCGAGGCTCCAGGAGTGGCCACAGGGAAAAACAAACGTGGTATTGTGTGCAAGTGAAATAGACTTTCTGCCCTCATTTTGTTCAATTCAAGGACACACATATGGTTCTTTCATTATGGCTTATTCATACCTTCATTTTCATTATTTTGTGTGCACAATTTAATAATTTGCAAGAACAAATTAATTAACACGTACCCACAATTTAATAAAGCATGTGCTAGATTCAGTTTCAAACTTGATTAGCCTCTAATTACTTGAATTTAGATGAGTGCATTGATTTTGGTTTAATTAACCTGATATGTAGATGAATAAAGATAGATTTACTGTAGTTGCTACTGTATTTATATCTATATATCTTTATATCTATTTATATCACTTGGCATGCAACTCAAGTGCATTTTTTATATATTGTGCGCACATGATAGCATGTTGTACACACAAGTTAATTCTTAAATAAAGAGCAAATGATTTCCATTGGACATGTAATCATGTTATTACATGTGATAACATGTGGAGCACCTGAAAATGTTCCAAAACCACACATTTCCCATGTGTAAAGCACATGTGTTCCACATATTGCCCATGTGATGTCATGTGTTTCACATGTGATTCCACACGGGAAACCACATGTGAAATTCATGTGGTTTTTCTGTAAGGTTGTGGGCTTTAATCAGGATTGATTGAAACCCTACAGGCATGGTTTGGGTTCGGATATATTTTCAGGCCTGGGATCAGATTGTCGAACCTGAGTCGAGCTCTAACAGGGATGCAGGGATCTTGTTAATGGTAATGATGAAGAAATCCACATAACAGCAACCCCTATATAACTCATCCTCACTTTCCCTCAGAGTTCACCAAAAACTTTGGCGTGAAAGCCGTGATGAAAACCTCTGTCTTGCTGACGTGGGAAGTACCAGAAACCTACAAATCTCAAGTGCCTTTCAAGGTAAGGCCAGCCTCTGCTTCCATGCTGACAGCAGCTTCGCCACTTAAAGGGACATACCACTCAATTTAAGAATTTACAGATGTTATTCTGATAATCTAGGACAGACTAATCAATGAACAATCATCTCTAGAAGGTGGAGACAAGAGAACCAAAACAAATATCTGATTTCATACACAAGTACTATCTCAAACTGCTTCCTAGACTATACTATACTATAAACAACATAGCTGTATAACCCCACTGACTCTGTGGGTCTATACAGTGTTTGTCTAAACTTTTACAGAAAAAGCACACTGTTATAGTAGTACTACCAATCCTTGGTGCTCTCATTGTCAACCTTTACAATTGATTCTCTATGGAGTTTTACCTCAGTATTACATTACAAATTAGGGGAAACTATTCTTGCTTGTTTAGAGGAGTTGGTAATGCTTGTTCACTCATGTACACTGAAATACAGTCCTAGAGCATAAGTAACATATTTAAAACCTTAAATTATTCCCCTTTAAAGAGAAGATAGAGGTTTAAATAAACAAACAAAAGGTCAGATTTTATATTTTTCAGTTATGTTTTAAAGTAAATAAAATAAATTAAAGGAAATTACTTGGTCAGTGTATAGCTTTGGTAAAAGCAGGGTTGGAAATACAACACAAGCAGCCAGACAATTACTGTTAGGTTTGTCTTTTTTTATATTTTTTTATTTGACAGGGTGTCTGCAGAAAAATTCTTTAAAAAATTCTCTAAAATGAAGGCCTTAAAAAGATTGAGGTCTTATTTTGTTTACAGTGTAATACCAGGTTTCTCTGCACTGCATGTCCACTTCCAGTCTAATCCAGAACAGGGTTACTAGTGCAATATCCCTCCTAGCTGCTTTACTAAACATAGTCGGGCTTCAAGTCCCTAAACAATTAATTTCCTGCAGTCCTTTGACTTCTTCTGCACATTTGTACGTTCACAACATTCATTTCAATCAGAAATAGACTGGTTTTGCCAGCTTTGCTTCTCTGTTTTGGTTTTTGAATTGGTCTTAAATTCAGTTCCACCTTAACTAGGCATTAACTCAATCTTTTAAACTAGATAGCAGTGAGTAAAAGAAAGCAGAAAATATATTTGTGGGTTGTAGGTTTTATTGTCGATGCTCGCCTAGTTGTTTTAGGAACAGAGTTGCAGAAGGAGCAACTCATTTGAGCAAAAGCCGAGTGGCTGCCTGGCATAAGTGATACATACATATTGATTTATTTAATGTATGCATAGTTTATTTTATGTATTTATGTATTTACCTATGCCAAGATACTTTAAAATACACAACATAAAACACACTTAAGGGAACTTTCCTCTCTAAACCTTTGGACTCTTTTCTCAACAGCGTAGTAGCTGCTTCATGAATCATCAGGAAAATCAATTCTCACCCTATTAAATTCGACTTGTAATGTTTTTTTTATGACTGGCTATTTTTTAAGGGGCCTGTCTCATGTCACTCATGCCTTTGGCACAGTGTAGCTCTGATTAGGTGTATATGACTTCTGCTTGATGAGATAAAGTGCAAAAGAAAATGTGTATACCATGTATCAGCAGCCCAGTGATAAGGAGTGAATGGGACAAAACAAGAGTGGCAAGACAGGAGATGTAAAAACATTAATGTGTCACCTCACCTGCAATACTCAATAACTAAAAAGCCCTAGTGACAAAAACATGATATAAGACATAGAAATTGACCACTGTGGGTTGTTGAAGGCCAATACTTATATACTGATATTTTTAGATTGAAGTTACCAATAGCTATTTTATGCTGCCAATACATAATATCTTAATATTTGACCATTTTCATGATAATTTCCAAAAAATCCAAGTATTCAGTGTTTACCCCAGAATTGTATTCTTTTCAGGTTGGAAAAGCCTCTGAAACAGCATTTAGACAATGGGATACTAAAACTTTCCACAGTAAGAATAAGAATATCAATAAGAATACATATTCATGTATGCTTGTTTGGAATCCACACAAAATGTCTCCAACCAGTGTAGTATTGATCAACTATACAATGATTATGTAATCAGTTAAACTGCTTCATATCCATCATATCAGAGGTGGATGACACTGACTGGACTGGATTTGATTTTTAGTGAAAGGATAGTATCGTCTGCATATCATCGTATTTGTCATGTCGGTCTAACCCTAATGAGAATTTGACCACGGCCCCCTCCACCCCCTGCGTGTGCAGATCCTGTACAACCAGCAGAGTGTGGAGGTCCAAGGCAACCTGAAGAGGAAGCTGATCACACAGCTGCAGCCCGATACGGATTACTCCTTCGTGTTGATGAGTCGGGGGAACAGCGCCGGCGGCCTCCAGCAGCAGGTTTCTATCCGAACCGCTCCAGACCTGCTGAAGACTAAACCGGCTCAGTACCAGCACGACCCGGAGGAGGGCGGAAAACTCACCATCAGCCTGCCCGGGGTCCCCCCGGCCACCCCAGTCAGGTACTGTGGTCTTACTGAAAAACATGTGTCACCCGACCTGTGTTCAGTGCTATTTCATGTATAGAATAAGGTTCTGTGTGAAAAATTCAAACCCAAATCTCAAGGCACACCTACATATGGGTGTAGTCATAATTTCACAGAATGTTATTATTGACACACACACACACACACGTCTATGAGGGGTCAATAAGCAGGATTTGCCAAATCAAATCTTGTTGATGTGAATTCAGAAATAACGATAAATTATAAAAACATTTTAAAAAAGTGCAATTTCAAGGATAGCACAAATACCACTGGTATGTGCAACTAAAAAAAGGCATCTTATGAAGAAAGTGATGCAATATCATTAACAGCAACTATGGCATTTTATGTGCAACTAAACATAGCACAAAGCATCAGTAGCTATATTTGCTAACTGAAATCTTTTTACAAATGAAAAAGTACTAGCTAGTCAAAATAGACAATATTCATTTTTTTTTACATATATATATACAGTATATACTGTATATATACATTGTAAAGTGAATAGCCTTTTTTTAGGTATTCCAAAGAAACCAAACAATTTTAAATACATTTCAAATAAAGTAATGACAGAAGCAACTTCTCTCTTGGCAAATCAATTACAGTGGAACAAATTACAACTCTCATATATTTCAGGTGAAATGCCCCTTTAATGCTGTATACTGTTGTGCCAACATTTAAGTGATGCCATGGTTTTAGTAAAGTGTAGAATAAATTAGTAAAAAAAAAAACAGTTCCATGTGTATTCTGAAATAAAGCTTGCACGCTTGTGGTTGAAATGAAGTTACTACATTCTGGCTGTTTCCTACATCATGCATTCACTGTATGTCCAATGTGGAGCTGCTTTTCCCACCGTATACAGCCTCACCGCCAAGGCACAGAGGCTGAGCCTGGTAGAGACACACAGACACACACACACACACACACACACACACACACTCACACACACAGGCACAATGTGTTTCGTGTTAAATCAATAGCTCAGACACAAGCTTGTCTGCTGGGGGCTATTCGACAGGGATTTCAAGCCCTTTTTATTTACTTCTCGTCTTGTTCTAGTCAGTTCATAACCAGCCTGTTATCTGCTGTGAGCTCTCAGGCAGCAGCAGAGAGCTCTATTAGGTCAGAGTGGTGTTGGATACTAACAAAAACTCCAGTCTCACAACGCAACAACACCATGATTACACTCCATAACCGCATCGCTGTATTAACACTAGCCCCGCTGCAGCTCCAAGCTCTCTCCGGATACCAGAAAGCAATTTATTTAAGAGTTGAGTTTTAAAACCACAATTAATAAGCAACGAGAAGCCCGGTGCAAAGGCTGCAATTTAGTAGGAGGCCCTTTTTTATTACTATTACCCAGCTCGGTCAGGCACTGCAAATTATTTGGACTTAATTGTGTTTCAAGTGTTTGTTTCTCTGAAGAAACCGCCCACAAGTCAGCTATAATAAGCATAGCCAGTAGGGGTGATAACCAAAAAAAAAAAAAAGTAACACAATCAGTATTTGAATGCCCTGCCTAGACCTTTTCATCACACAGTGAATTAAAGTCTGAGTACACGCCAGTCCCAGAGCCAGACTTATCCCATTGGTGTTAGTTTAGGAGAGTGGAAGGGGGGACGTGAATGTAAAATGGTTCCGGACAAATATTGTGAAATCCCTTCAAGTCGGCTCTGTCCAGCTACCAGCGAGATGAGACATGGCATTTAACTCACATTACAGCAGTGTCTGTATGTGTGTGTGTGTGGGTGTGTAATCCAGTTGTGTTTCTGTGGTTGATGCAGGTGGTACTATATAGTGGTGGTTCCTGTCACACCAGCTTCTCTGAGGAGGTGGGAGAACCCTGAAGACATGGACATAGATGAGGTGAGTGGATGTGTGTGTGTGTGTGTGTGTAACTGTTATATCACAGTACTTAACTAATCTTTAGTATCAATCTAATTTTCAGTACTCGCACTTGGAGCAGGTCAACACACAGTAGATACGTGGAGATTAAGTAGGGATGGGACGATATATTGAAATTCAATCTATTTTGAGAGGTTTGGAAATCGCACAATAATGCTGGGAAAAAGTATGGAAAAATATTGTTGTGGGCCCCTCCCACCGATGATGTGTGGTTGAATTAGATCCACCACTCCTCCAGAGGACTCACTGCAGTAAGTTCTGGCGTACACCTCCCTGAAATTGAACCTACACTTACACACATATTTCCTAATCCCTAGCTGCCCCTAACTGCCCAAACTTGTGCCTACTTAATAATAAATCGCTCCTGAATTATTCACCTTTACATATGAAGCCAATTTGATGCTTAATCCTCTCTCTCCTCACATTCAAAGAATTAATTTCTGGTTGCTGCTGCCAGGGACTTAGGGACTGGCCAGGGTTAAGCTGCCAAGTAAATATCCCTTGGTCAAGACCAGCTGTGCATCCTGACAGTGTGTCTGAGAGAGGACATGTGGGGTCTTAACCTAGCCACTGGTAGTAGTAACTAGTTCTGATAATCCTAATCCTAGATGCCTCCATATTCCAAAACTCTTTCCATCTGAGCTTCTTCCTCTCTACACGTTCCCAATACATCTATTGGTTAGCTTCAGAAGCTGCTTGTACACCTTGCTATTTCCTCCTAGCGATGTATTTTCCCCACTACCAGCTTCCTCTTTTCTAACGCTATTATGTTTAGGGTCAATTTGACCCCATTCAACATTTAACGTCTCTAAAAACATAATTAACATTATTTTTTAGCTTGATACTTGATGACTTTTCCTAATTTCATGGGGAAAACAGGTAAACATAAAATTGAACACGATATGTTTTCAAGCTCCTGTATACACTTTGTATGCAACTGTGTTGTTTGGGGTCAAAGAGCCTTATAAAACCAGAGAAAACATAGTAGTTTTATACATATTTTTTTTCTCTTTGTTTTGACTGCTGCTGAGGGAACGTTCCCATGCAATTTTCTGATCGTTAAAAAACATTCCCATGCTTTAGGCCCCCAACATAAGATGTGCAGTTTTATCAAGTTTTTAGAGTTTTATCTCACCTGAAGATTTTCTGCCAACGAGGTCCTGTCTCAGCTCTCTGAAAAACTACTTTGGTGACTCATTTTCTTTTTATTTGTGTTTTTTCATTATTGTTACTTGCTGATGTTCTGAAGTGGTGGGTAACACTTTCAATTACAATATTTTTTTTGTAGGTTTAAATTGCTGGGGTCAATTTGACCCCAAACATAAAAGATGTCATTATAGGAGGGCTAATGGTGTTGCTTTGGCTGTTCAAAAACCAAGGCCTCCACGACTCTGTTTCCCTACAACACCCCTGTGTCTAAGTTCTGATTATGCTTCCTGAACTGCTTCTGTAGGGGTCCATTTGTGCCCAGTCACTGGAGTAGGCACTACATTACTGTCGTATCTTTACACTCTGTTAGCGTCAACTCCAGTCTTACTTTGGTGCATTTGAATTGCTCTGTTAGGCTAGAAAGAGATAACTGCAGCCTTCCCTTCCCATGTGTCCCTCAGTGTCCTCCATAAGATATCAAGGGACTCCAGGCCTTTTTTTTTTTAATGTAAGAGCTAATCATTCCCTATGACTACTCTATAATATGTAAGGAGCATCACCCAGAAGTGTAGACACCAGAACTAGCTTGCCTGGCAACACTAACCTCTCTTTGAACTCTAAAATACAAGCCCCGTCCTTTTTTGCAGGTTTGTCTTAATTAATATGGAATGTTGGGCGTTTCTAGCAGAGAGTGCAAACTTTTGGGACGAGAGTATGCAACTAGGTTACGTCTAATGTGGTTTGCCAAGACTGAAAGTCATTGCGGGAAAGGTACTGTGTGTGTAATGTAATACATAGGTAGTAGGTATTAATTAGCAGGTATTAATCAGACATTCATTCAGAGATGGCAGCGCTGATAGCAGGGAGACGGCGGCTGCAGCAAAATCAGAGAATTCACAACTGTGTAAATATTTTTGAAATGCCAGAAGCATTAATAATACAAACATATCGACTTGTAAACCAATGCAATTTTAGAGCTTTTGGAATAAGTAAGGGATTATTTACAGCCAGTCACCCATGCAATGTGTGCCAGCATTTACATATAATTCAGTGTTTGCTTAGTATTGATCAATTTATATATACATTTAAAAACATTATGTACATTGGTTAATTAAATTCACATTTAAATTATACATTTAATAAAACTGTTACTAAAAACTCAATCAAATGTTCATTGAATTTAAAAAGGCATTTAAGTTGAACTTTTAATCATTCCATTTTCGTTCAAGCTCTCCATGGTTGAAAGCACTCCAAACACACAAAAGCCTCAATTAAACATGATTGTTTGGACCTGTCGTCATCCACGCAATTATTCTTAGTTGTTCACCCCCGATGGTAGAATTTACCACACATGCTATCTGCTCCATTGCAAATGCAATTTAGCAAGTCTTATTTGGGATTTTATTAAAGGCCCTCAGTCTCTTATTACATCCAATCTTTACCCTGAAGTGCTCTTTGTAAGTCAGCCTCCAGCTATACTATCTTACTAAACGGTAACACTTTAAGTGTTCACTAACTACTGTTAACTAATGCATTTACTAACATGAATTAAACATGAATAACAACATTAACACAGATTAGTTAATGTTAAATGCACATGAACAACTGCATTAATTCATGTTATACATGCTTTTTTTACACAGCAACAACTTTAGACTTTACAACAGGTAAACCAAATTACATGAATAACACACTAATCACGTTAGGTAATGCTTGTTGTGACTTGTTCACTTTAGTTAATGTCAGGAACAAACATAGAACAACATTACTTAATGCAGTTGTTTATTTTGCATTTAATATGAATTCATCTATGTTAATGTTGTTATTTATGCTTAATTAATGTTACTAAACACATAAGTTAACATTATTAACAAACGTGTAACAACATTAATTAATGCAGTTCATCTGCAGTTAACATTAACTAATCTTTGTTAATGTTGTTCATGCTTAATTCATGTTAGTAAATGTATTAGTTAACATTAGTTAATGAACTCTTAATGTAAAGTGTTACCTACTAAACTTTTGATGTATAACTGTATGCTTTACACTATCAACTGATAACTATATCATTTAGTGATGAATTCTAATTGACAATGACAAAAAGGAAGGGGAAAGAGAGGAGAGAACACACAACACAGAGAGATATGAAGACAAGATACATACAGTAATACCAAAGAACAACTTTTTGGGCACTAGTGTCTGGGGAGCTGCATCAGAATTGTTCCTTTAATCACAAAAGAACATCTTACTGCCAGGAAACGTTTGAAGTTTTGATCCAGAGATTCACTCAGACTGCAAAACAAGACAACCACTCCTCAGATACACAAGTAAAATCAACAAAAAGCGACACGCAGTCACCACATCAATCTATGCTGGCTTTTAACAGAAATAACAAATCGATAACGACAATACCTCTCATTGTTATGAAGAGACACGGTTTCATTCTTATTCTACAGTAGCCGAGCGACTGTGTATGAAGCAGTTATCCCAGATTCAGTAAAAATGTTTTACTCTTAATTTCAGGTATGCTTCTTAGCATTCAGCATTTTTCCTTTGTGTGGGCTAATGCACCATCTTGTGCTTTTATGGGAGGTGTGCTTTTTTTCCTCAGTGCATTGTTATCTGCAGAAAGGAGCTACAACAAACTAAATGTGCAGTCTTTTCGATATCAAAACCCGCCGAGGGCGTTAAATAAATATACCTGAATCGGAAGCATCCGTGAAATCTGTTTTCCTTTTGTTCCCGTTTCCCAGAGGGCTAAATCTCGGAAGTGTTTGCCATTTGGTTGATAAACTGAGTCGCTTTTCTGTACAAAATGGTTTTGTTTGAGCTGTCGAGGAAAACGGAACAAAGAACAAGGTTGCGGATGCGGTTTATGTTTGACTGAACTTTCTCCATTGGTGACGACTAGGTGCTTAATATTTTTCCCTGTGCGCCGGTGTCACCTTGAACATTGATGGGTGGCAGGAAAGTCTGACTCAAAGGCAATATGAATGGGAGGTAGGAAGCAGGTGGTTGAGAATGACATCTCATACACACATACACACACACACACACACACACACACACACACACACAGAAAGAATAGGAACAGCTGAGCTTCTCTAATGAAGCCATGACCCTCTGTACTGCCTCTGAAGGTCACATCAGGCTGATAGAAGAGGAGCTACATTCCACTTCCACATACTGTAGAGTATGAAACTTGCTCCTGGAGAAAAGCTTCTCCCTAACCATAAACTCTCCAATACCTCCCAACATGCTCCTATGCTAGCGTACAGTATGAAGGTGTAGTCAGTATTGGTGAAGCTACTCTGAAAGTCTAGTTTTACAAGCTACTAGTTATTTCACACCGGGAGAAACTGAACTGCAACGAAGCTTCCCTCAACAGAAATATAGTTTAGTTAACTGAAGGTGCTTATAAGTGGAAACTTGGTTAAAGCTAGTCTTAAGCTTGCCACATTGGTTTCAGTAGCCACCTGTGCAGTACGGCCAAGGCAAATTGTTTATTGCAGTCCACACAAGCTCACTACTATAAATGGCGCACTTAAAAATAGGAAGATGTGCACAGTGCTACAGGGCTCTAGGGTTGCCACCAGCATGACCCCAAAAAGGAGGACAGCTCTGTGGGGCAGGTGGAGTAACCAACACAGCTACAGCTGCAGCTTGTGTGTGTATATAGACCATAAACTGTAGAGAAATACCTATATGCACCAATCTGACTGCTGTACATACACACACACAAAGCCCAAAACTGATGAGAGGTGATGCTGAAAACAAATAAAAGAAAGGGAATGGCTAAAAATATTATGAGATCATTTTGTCTTTATGGTAGTGAAGTCTAGGGCCCCTTATTAAAGTTCAACTACTAAACCTCACTCATCAACATGTATATTATGAAGTATCGAGCCGGCTGGCACCTTTTAGACCACTGAAACGCAAGATTTGAGCCAATAATGCACAAGAAGACAATATTTGGGTACTTGAATTGGATGTTTTGATTGTCAGTATCAGAAATGGTGGACAAATAGTTGCTTTACTTTATAGATTGCAAATTTGAGTAAGGATATAAAGTATGGTTTCTTGAGTGAGCTGAAAACAGACACTCACTTGTAGCCAAAAAAACTGCCGCTCTTTGGCTTCTCTGCCCGGTCCTGGCTAGAGTTGAAGAAACAATTAGTCAACCTCTCCACATAGCCTCAGCTGCTAAAGTTGGATGGACCTTTTGAAAGTAGGCTCACTCATTCCTCTGTTTTTGTTATTCTGAATAAAACTACACAGAACTACAGTCTACCAGTCCACCCCCAAGTATGCCCCCAAAAAGACCACATGCAGCAGATGGACTTATAGAAGCTTAAAAACACTGTCCAAATTTGAATTTAGTCGAACTACTGGTTTAATTACATATAGTGAAACTACTCTCCAACACTGTATTTAATGATTGTACACTGTGTGTTCTTTGTGCGTCAGTCAGTATAGTGTGTGTACTAATAGAGTTAGGGGTTGAATTCACGCTGTGTGCACTGGCACTACTGTAAGGCATTGGATATGAGTGTCCTTGGGGTGGCAGGGTGACCTAGTGGTCAGAGACACCAGCTTTCAGCCAGAAAACCTGGGTTCAAGAAACAGAACTTGAATGGATAGAACGGTTCTTCCACTGTTTGCTATGGTAATTTGGCTAGTACAGCATAAAATGGCGATTATGGAATTTTAAGGGTTAGTTGCCATGGTGACAATGCAAGTCTGGGCACTAAGGATGTAAAGTGTGTCACACTTGCTTGACAACTGTACAGATGTGTCTGTTAGCAAACTGTGAAAACTCAACTGAAAGCTGACATTAGCAACAAGGTTAACGTAGCATTATCAAAGACTGTACTTCTCTCTCTAGCTCTCCTAGTCAACATTAGCATGTTAGCAATCCATGGCAGCAAGGAGACAGAGAAGCTGCTTTGGTTCTTGCTGTAAAACCTCTCACCTCAGGGACTTGCTGTAAGTCAGTTTATACAGAAGCTAGTCCAACAGTACACATAAAAATGGCTGCCGCTCCAACCATCCAGGAACGATGATTTGAATAGGAATGACTGTTCTATCAATTCAAGTTCTGCGGTTCAAGCCCCCCACCCTTCCTTGAGCAAGACACTGAGTCCCTCCCAGCTCCAGGGCTGCTGTTGTGTAGCTGAAACTGACCTCTGACCTCCTATGGAGGGCGGCAAGAGAACAGAGAATGCCCCTACAGGGATCAATCACATTATTTTATTACTGTTTTTGAATCAAATGGCATGTTATGTCATGTCGTGTTACGTGACATTGTCATGTGACATCATGTTACGCCTGTCCCAAAGCCTACTGTTTCCTTTGTGTTCCCGGCAGCTCCTGGAGGCCGGCGCCGACCCCAGTCTGCACAGAAAGAAGAGACAGGCCCAGGACTTCCTGCAGCCCTACATCGCTGCCAAGCTGGACGTCCTGCCTGAGGTCTTCACTCTGGGCGACGAGAGGAAATACAACGGCTACTACAACAAGCCGCTCCCGGGGCAGCAGCAGTACCGCTGCTTTGTCCTGGCCGACCTGAAGGACCACGAGTCTGTGAGTGACAGTCACTGACCTCCACTTATTTATATGGATATGCATATGTGAGGTTTATTTTTACAAGGGTAGGTGCAACCACAATGACGTATTGCAACAAATGCCAATTGGTTGTATCTGTAGAGCTGCACCATTAATCACATAAATAGTCAAAGCTGCATTAGGTGAGATTTTTATGTAAATTGCCAGCCGTCTTGACAGCCCACACAAATCACAGAGTGGGGCTGCAACAGAGAAGAGTCCCATCCCCGCTAATTGAGACGCTGTAGATTGACCCTGTTTGACCAAATTAAAGTCTGGTGTCGGAAATCTTCACCACACAGGAAGTGATGAATCCAAACTTAAGAGTGAAATGAAGTGTCTCCCAAACAGCAGCAGTGAGCGCTCTGTCCAGAGAAAGCTGAAGAGAAAGCTTAAATCTTTTGCCTCTCTCGTCCGTTTGGTATCCTTTGGTATAAAGCATCACAGACGGGCCAGGTTAGGAACTATGAGCGTGCTGTGTGCAGTTTACTGACATCACCTTACAGGATTTCTGGGTATTGAAGTCCTCAAAATTCAAACCTCTCACTTTCATTTGGGTCCGCCAACATGCGAAAATTGAACTTTTACACTCTTTTACACGCCATCTATTCAACAATCTTTTTCCGGTTTGGAGACTCTATCCACACACTGGGCATGTACGTCACGTGCAGAGGATGATGAGGTTTTCACCAATCGGCCAGTTGTTGAGCAACTGCAAGCCAACGATCGGAGTCAGTGTTTAACAGGCAGAGTGGGTGGATAGATGTGTAGCAAAAGGACAAGAGGAGAGGTAAATCAACTGGCAAATAGCTGTATTGTTTGGTGAATGTTTTTGAATGATTCAGCCACTTATGGTAACTGTTGAAACAGGCCAAAATGGTTTCAGTTACTATGATCGCTATATATTGATTGTTTATTTGATGATACAGTATATTGATATATCACTCAACAACATGTGCTTTTGGCCTTGTCACAAAGAAATATGAGTGTTTTATTCCAATGTTAATCATCGCATTTTTCTAGTATTCTAGTATTTAGCTAATGTTAGCTAGTTTTTAATACCTGTCTACTAGGCTTGGGCCGATATTCTATATTTTTCGAATATCATGACATTTCGCAAATATCGTAATATTTTCAGCGGTATCTAATATCATTATTGAATATCGTTGGCAGTATTGAGTGTCAAATGTTTTTTTATTTGAGCATGTTGACATATATACACATACATGAGCACATATATCCATACAAATATACATGCAATTAGACCGGAATATGCTCTTTTTCGTTTTCTTGAACAAATGTATATAAAATAACAGTGACAACTAAAGATATGACAAAATGCAAAATACAAAATGCAAGAGAAATAGAAATAAATAAAACGCTCTCTACTAACCTAATCCCTGAACTCTAAGCTCCAAGCTTTCTTCCCGAGAGCGTCCGAGATCTCAATGCCCATTTCTTCCTCCCATTTTGTTTTTCTTAGAGTAGAATCAACTGGACTGATAGATTGTAAGGTGTCATATATAAAAGATATTGATTTTTCTGAGCATGATGAGAGTCGGAGGCATCCATCAAGACTGGAGCCTCTAAAAGTCTCAACATTTTGCAGGTGTTGTCTTACATAGTCTCTTATTTGCAAATATCTAAAGAAGTTGCTTCCTGGTAATTTATATTTACTCCGTATTTGTGTAAAGGAAGCAAAGGTGCCTTCAGTGTACAAGTCTCCTATTGTATGGATGCCTGCCTTTTTCCAGAGTTTAAAAGTATTATCTAGATTAGATGGTGCAAAAGTAGGGTTTCCAGCAATAGGTAGAGCATAAGATATGGATGCCAGATTAAAGTGTGATCTAATTTGTTTCCAAATGCGCAGGGTACTGTGAATCACTATATTGCAATTATATAAAGATTTTGCTATGGTGTAAGGTGACAAGGATGGCACCTATCGAGTAAGGTTGACATGCCTCCTGTTCCATTTCAAGCCAGATTGGTGGAGTTGCTGTGTCATCTAGCCAGTACGTCATAATCCTAATGTTTGAAGCCCAATAATATGATAAAAAATTTGGGAATGCCAAGCCCCCTTCCCTTCTAGATTTGCAGAGGTGTTTCTTGCCAATTCTATGTGTTTTGTAGTCCCATAAAAAAGGGGTTACAATTGAGTCTAATTGTTTAAAGAAGGATTTGGCAAGAAACACTGGGATATTCTGAAATAAGTACAACAATTGGGGTAGAAAGATCATTTTAATAGCGTTAATTCTGCCAAGTAATGATATTGGAAGGGTCCTCAAAACTGTATATTTGACTGTAATTTAGACAATAATGGAGGGACATTCGCCTTGAATAAAGAGGTGTGGCACTTTGTAATCTGAATTCCTAAATATGTAAATTTCTCTGGAGATATGCTAAAAGGGAGGTTCTGTAACCAAGAAATATCCTGTACACGTATGGGCATTAGCTCGCTTTTACTCCAATTTATCCTATATCCAGAGAAGGTCCCAAATGAATTGATTTTTTCTAGTATCTTTGGAATAGTAACTTGTGGCTGAGTAATATATAACAGAACATCATCAGCGTATAATGATATCTTATTTATAGATTTTTCTGTCATAACCATGAATTAGAGGGTCTGAGCGGATACTCTCAGCAAGAGGTTCGATTGCCAGGGTGAAGATCAAGGGAGATAAGGGGCACCCTTGTCTCGTTCCTCTATATAGATTAAAACGGGGGGACAGCGTTTGATTTGTGAGGATTTGTGCACAAGGGTTGTTATAGAGGAGCTTGACCATTGAAATGAATTTTTCCCCAAATTTAAACCTTTTTAAGATTTCAAACAGATAGGGCCATTCGACTTGGTCGAATGCCTTTTCTGCGTCGAGTGACAGAATGGCTAGTTCTTCTCTCGGTCTGTCAGTAGAGTACATGATGTTGAATAGTCGTCTAAGATTGAAAAAAGAATTTCTGTTTGGTATAAAACCAGTCTGGTCTGAGTGTACTCATTTATCTAAAAGGGGGCTCAATCTGTTAGCCAGGACTTTGGAAAACAATTTTCCATCTTGGTTTAACAAGGAAATGGGACCATAAGAGCCCACTTCTTGTGGGTCCTTACCCTTTTTATATATCATTGTAATGACCGCTTCTGTTAGGGTAAGAGGTAGGACACCATCAGTGTGGGCTTGAGTATACATCTTATGTAAATATGGACAAAGAATTTTGTTAAATTTTTTATACAGCTCACCTGGGAGGCCATCAGAGTTCAGCTGAGCTGACTCTTCTTCATCTAATTGAGAGAGGTTGCATTTATCTAAGAAATCTTGCAGTGTAGTCTGTATTATTTTTGGATGTATACAGGCTTCTGTAAAATTGGAGAAATCGGTCACTAATGTCTTTGGGTTTCGTCAAAACCTCACCTTTGTTCGTTGGCAGTATTGAGCACTGTTGGACTACTAGGAGGCTTCTGACCACCCTGCCAACCTAGTGCTGTGTGTTTTTTCTCCCGTTCACTCCCTCTGCCCTCTGTAGCACTCAAATACACACGATCCAGCTTCCTGTTATTACCCGAGAGGATTGTGAAGTTGAGTATTAGACTGAATTAAGTTGTAGGTTACAGTTTGGCGTGTGTGCAGCTGCGCGGTGTCGGGAAAAGTTCACCGAGACCAAGGCTGCGCTCGCACCTCTCGCCCTTTCATAAATCACAAAACCACACCGGAGAATGAGGGAATGGCTGAGGCAGCTTCAACGGGGCTTTGATATATGTGGACCTACAGGAGGTTTGTCCTCATTCGTGGCCTTAAAAATCGTCAATTGAATAGCTCTCCTAACTTCATCTCTGCTCTGTGGGTCACGTTCCAGTTTTTGCCCCGGCAGTGTTCGTCACATACAGTTCCTAAGACAATGCTAAATAAACGGGCTGCAGTTTGTTGTGAATGCCGTTGTTTTCCCCCCTTCAGTGTTTTCTATCTGGGGAACAAAAGAGCAGTCCCTCAGGCAGCGGCGCTTACATGCCAGGCACGTAGCAATGATGTGAGTCACGTCCTTGAGTCACGCATACGTATGTCTGTGTAGCGCTCACGCGGTGAAGGCATGATCCCGCCGCACACTCGACTGTCACTCAGAGGCGTCCCACCGATAATTGGTTCCTACATCTTGTGTTGCGATTCAGCCCGTCGCTCTAATTTCAAGTGCTTTTGTTCTGAGATCAGAATTCTGCCCCTGTGGCATCTCCATTTCAAATGTTTTAAGATCTGAGGGAGGGTTTTTTTTTAGTTCCAGGAAAGCAGCTCTGACTTCTGGCTTTTTAAACAGCCGTGATATTTCCTGACTGGTAAAAGCTAACAGTGTGACTGTGACATCTTCTTTACTGGCTTGGTCCTGCGTATGTCTGTTTCCCACTATAGTCTTAAAAACTGTGTTAAAATAGCACAGGATGTCTTGTCGCTAACTGAAACATATTGATCGGTGGAAAAAATGAATCAATTAAAGACGTGTTCCTATGAAAGGAAAAATCCATCCTAAAACAATTGCTAAGAAGCAGCTATTGGTGATGTATTTCTGGGTCCATTTTGTTGTTTGATGGCGAATTTTTCTTATTCCAATACTATACCCAAACATAGAGAGTACGTTTGGTAGAAGTTTGATATGGCAGAGATCGAAGAGGGGGAATCAATTTCTCCACAGACAGTAGCTTCAATAGACCAGAATGCAATGCAGCCACAAGGCATGTTGCATTTTGATTAAGGGGCTAATCTGGGAAATGTAGGAAATGACTAACTGAGGTAGAAGTAGAAGAGGCAGGTTGAGGGAAACTGGGTTCCCCAAAAAAGTAAATTGCAACTCTTCATTCACTAAATAACACTAAATAACTGGAATGCATTGAACATCACAAGATTGATGATACATGACAGTGAGGATCAGAGGTGGGAGACAGATTAGTCTGAAACAATTCAAATGAAATGTGTTAAATCGACATTCAAAGGTCATTCAAACGCGCCATGTCGCAATTACATGGTCGACGCCTTAGTTTAAGAGTGTAGCTTTGGACAGAGCTCGTCTCATTGTGCCAGCACCCAGCCACTCCAAGATGCAGTGAAAGACACATAGTTGAATGTGATTCAAGCCTAGACAAAAATAGAAGCCTAATCACATTCATTGAAAATAGGGGGGGAAGTATAAGCTTAGCTTTTATTGCTACCGCAAAGCTGCTGGCAGCGTGGAGGCGAGAGGAGAGGGAGAGAGTAGGAAGGAGAGAGAGAACGGAGAGAGAGGGGGGTTGGAGGGGGGGGGGGGGGGCTGGAGACTGTAGCAGAAGGGCACTGCGGCTTTCTATGGCTCCCATGGCTGGTAAACAAGCCGGGACGTGTGAAATTGGATAAAAGAAAAAAAAAGGCCATATAAACTGTATGATCATTTACAGCAGAGGAAAAAGGGGGGGGGATATAGCGAGGGCGAACGGCTTTGGCTTCCCTGTGGGAGCGACGGAGAGGTGAGGAGAAGAGTAAGAGGTGGAGAGAGAAAAGAGAGGGAGCTTAATGGGGGATAAGATTGGTAGGAAGGGGTGGGGGTGGGAGTGGGGGGCACCTGAGGGAAATGCGCAGACATACTTGTAAAGGTGAGAAATGCAGCAATCATTGAGGAGAGAGAGGATGGTTCGGACGCCGTGTTTGGAAAATGAGTTTCTTGGGGTTGGAAGGGACTGTCAGGTGGAGAGAGAGAGAGAGAGAGATACTGAACTTTGAGAGGAAAAGATAGAGAGAGAGAGAGAAGACTGGAGATTGGGGAGGGGGGAGTGGGGGGGTCGACTGGATCCCGTCCCGTTTGTCGCCGATAGACAAGCTGCGTGAGCGGAAGATTCCGGCCGAGGAGGATTCTAACAGAGTTCTGGGGAATAACAGAGCTGTCAGAGCGCATTAGAATCACACATTGTTTCCGCTTATTTTATCAGTCCCTTTTTTCATTCTTTTTAGGTAAGATTATGGACAGGAGACAATAGGAAAATGTTCTCCTCCTCCCACTGATATTAAACAGCCTTCTTCTCCTCCGTCGAATCCAAAGAGCGATGCAGAGCGAGCACATGTAGCGGCGGCGGCACATTTTTTACCCCCAAAAGGATTAGTTTCTATCAGGTAGCACTGCTCAAATTGATCACTTCCAAAGTTTTCCCCCCTGAGATTATCTAAATATTCCTTGGAATATTCTCCTGCTGTGTCTAAAAGCCATGACAGCTGCCGTTTTTCCCCCCCAAAAAACTTTTCTCTGCTGTCTGCAGTACTTTGCCAAAAAGTACCAGAAAGAGCTTCTGAGAAAAGAAAGCTGTGAGAGAGAGGGGAGACAGATGAGCTCAACATGTTACCAAGTTCCACACCTTTTAGATGTTAAGGTTTCAAGGTTTCTTCTGTGGATTCATATTTGTAAGAGTTGAAAAGTTGGGTAAGCTCGGTCCTCTTTCCAAAATACTGCACTTTAAGAGCCTGCTGGTGTGTTTGAGATTGGGAAGATAGTCCTTGTTAGCAAGGATGGAAGTAATAAATTACATTTACTCTTGTTACTGCAGTTGAGTAGCTTTTTTTGTGTACTTTGTGTACGCAGTAATGTTACTTTTACTCGAGTATATCTTGACTGAAGTATTCTACTTTGCTACATTTTAAATTGCATCCATTACAAAGTACAAACTTTGCATCGCATCAGAAACTAACAAGTCATAACTGCATCTGCATCAAACATCAAAGTTAATTAACAGTTACATTAAATGCTCAAATTTGCCCTTGATAGTAGCTTAGCTAACACCCATCCAGCTACAGTTGTATTGATTGTGTTAGCCTGGTTGTTGTCTAGCTAGTTCATTAACCTTGCTAGCTAGCTGGATAGCTAATAGCGAAAGAAACATCAATGTAGTAACGTTATTGAATATTGGGGATGGGCATTTTCAGTTTTTTTTAATCACAGACTAATGACATGAATTTATTTATTTCATATTTTATAAAGCTTAACATAGTCTATAACATTTGTTACTTACTGACCTCTTTGCCCTCTTGTCCTTTTTGTATTGAATGCCAAACATCATCTGTAACAATGTCTGTTTTTAAGACTTACTAACTTTTTGAGTACATTTTAAATGAGCTACTTTTTACTTTTAGATAGTAGATTTTTACACCAGTAATTTTACTTCTGACAGATACTTCAGTTAAGTCTTAGCAAAGTAATTAAAACAATTGGCAATTTTGGAGCTCTTTCCACCTCTGTTTGTTAGCATTGACTACACCAGCTAGAGAAACGCAAAGTGCCCAAAAGTGTTATTCTCACATCCCTGGGATTCTTCAAAAAAAATAATTGTCATATCAGTGAATGTGTGTGTTTCCGGATTTGGCCGGTTACATAACATTTCATTAAAACCATATCATTCCAATTAGCCTCCCTGGTCACCTCAGTCTGGTCATTTTCAAATACATTTCCATTTAGAAAACCATATATTATTCCTTTCGTCTACAACAGTCCAATCAACTACAGTATCTCCCTGAGCTGGACACTGGAGAAAAAATATGGGATGTCATCGAGACAAATCAAATCTAGCTTCAACGACAACGACTTGGAAAAGATGATAATGATGATGATATGATGGTGACTCTGAGAGCACCCGGGGTGATGAACTGAATAATCTATATGGATTTTTGAGGCGAAGTATGGATTTTTCACATCACCGTCCCTCTGCTGAATCATATCCGCTCCACTCTAATCTAAAAAAATCCTCTCTTATTTTATTTCTGTTCTTAGCTCTTCTTACTTACGTGATTGTTCGATGGTTGCACGAATACTGTCGCGCCACGCAGTATCTGTCCCTTGACCTCCTTAGTATTGGTTGCTTGCAATGTCGCTGATCTAGGAATTGAAGCTTATTCTACTGTTACATTCATTAGTTAAATGCCTCAAAGGTAAAATGTAATGTAAAGGATTATAATAAGGATTTAAGCCAGAGGACCGGAAATAGTACAAGACTGGTTTTCGAGGGGAACAAATAAACATGCAAACCTAATTTTGCACATCTTGAAATAATGATTGAAAATGTTTGTCGCTCATGATAATACAGCTATTCAGATTACAGTGTTAGTTGGAACGCATTAACTGCATAATATATGGATCTTTGAGGCAAAGTATGGTGGTATTGGTTTAGTATTCAGATGGATTATGTTACTGGTAAAAAATTTAAGCAGTGATCTGCAATGAATTCCATTTGGAAAGTAAGATTCTGATGTTAAATATACAATCCAAATGTCCGTCTAGATTTTGGCTGTATTTACATGTTTTTGAAGAGTTTGACTTGTTTGGAAGTGTCAAAGACCATCAGATGTCTGTTTTATTCCTGCATTCTCAACATGACAAATGTGAACGCATCTTTCACAGCAACAAAATCCATGTATAATTCATGTTTTGCTGTTGCACCCTGTCAGCCCTTATATCACAAGCTCAGACAATGAATGTAAGAGAGAAAAAATATCTTCAAATAAATGAATCGATATGTAAGCCAAAGCCATTTGTGGGGTGACATTGTTTTAACAGGTACCATAATTCAATTATGCATATGGCTTTTACCTCAGAGTACCTCCAGTCTGAGCTTCAGCTCCTTTAGCCTTGTAGAGCCAGAGCCCCATCAGGCATCTGGTAAGAGGGATATTTATAGTCCCATTCACTAACAGTCAAACTTCCTGCGCCTGTCACTGAGAACACAAAGTGACAAGTAGCACAGTTACTTAAAGTGAATTATGCCTCGCAAATTGATCCATTTAACTTTATTATATGGTGCCAATATCCAACTGCTTACACATTCTCTCTGCAAATAACTAATCAGGGTGCAAAACAGGACTTTTTTCCAAGGACATGAACTGAAATTGGCTGCTTTGAGAGTTTATGATGCAACCACGCAATATCTTTTTCAATGATGTGACTCTCTGCTGATTCACATAGCGAAATACTGACTGGAGTAGGGCTGTCAATTTCCCCTAAAAATCAAATTCCACTATGAATTGACTGAAATGAGTCAAGTTCGACTGAAATTTGAATATTAACGATACAATTTACATAATATTGACACACGAATGAATAAATAAATAAATGCAGTTTTTGATGCATTCAAGTGAGATTCAAATTCTTTATGGTTCTTTAACATTCGACTGAAATTCGAACAATGAAATTCACATTAGCATGAACCTACGCAGAAATTTGCTTCGCTTCCCATTGACATCAATTGCAAACCAATGCGAATAAAAACAGTCGCTTCCGGTCACAAATCAATTTCGTACTTCGCCTCCGTGCAGAGTTCAAATCTGGTGACCCTTATCCTGCGAATTCACACAGTCGGAAAATAGAAACCCTTGTTTGGCTGTGTTGACCTCTGAGGAAAAAAATCCAACATGGATGGATTATATAATATAGATGGTATATTCATGGTTTTCCTATTGCATTGTGCAGCTAAAGTTAGCTTGCTAACCACATAACATAGCATCAGTCAGTTGATTGCTCAGGGCTCCAGACTGCGACCATTTAGTCACATTTTGCGATCATTTTTCTTGGCAGTGCCACCAAAAATTATAACAGCAAACAATGCCATAATTTGACGCTGGTGGGTCATGTACATATTCACCCGTACTGGAAACCAGGGTGGAAACACTGGTGAAGTTTGTAAGTCCAAATCTAACACACAGCAAGTTTGCTAGTGCAGCTCCATGGCAGCCTTCTGGAGACCGTTTCTTTAGAGTTCTAACAACGGCAAATAAAAAGATCATAAAATTACTGAAGGCAAACGATTGCAAAGTGAGTCCAAAGGTCTAATATTTACGTCATTATCTCCTAGATTTGCCGCACTTGTTAAGCAGATGCTGCCTTCAAGTGCTGTCGGAAATATTGTAATTACAGGTAGAGCGTGCTTGAATGAGCAAATAAAGTGGTAAATAGTCAGTGGCCAATATTTTGTTTTCGTTCTGTGATGTTGACCTCCAATTACTTGTATTTTCTCACTTGCTCTTGTGCTTTGTTCTCTAAAGTAAGGCATTATGACAAATGTGCCTTAGCTGTTTTGAAAAGTAATCGTGAGACAGGAGTAACTCTACACAGCAATGTCTGTCTTGAGTAATAAAACAAAGTTAACTTCCCTAAAGCTGTATGTAGTCTTCTACCCCTGAAAATGTATACAGTACAGTACATTTCTTTTAAGGGGAGCCTTCTCAGGAAAATACTGTATACTGTTTGCACTTTGACTTGTTATGCACTTTATGTTCGAAAGAAAAAAATATACTTTATTATTAAATCAATTGTTGCACCTTATTTCTGCTTTCAAAGCTTTTTTATGTACTTTATACTTTTATCTACTTTATATAGCTAGTTTGTAGCAAAATAATATCTTAAATGTGCGATGCCACGGCAAAATGTTGCGACAAATTTTGTGATTGCGCCACCAGTTGAAAAAGTTAGTCTGGAGCCCTGTTGCTACTTAGCTACGTTAACTTGCTAACCAAATAGCATAGAATTGGAGTTGATTGATAGCTAGTTAGCTACTTAACCAGCTACTAAACAATGAATAAAGATTGATGCAAGGTTTTTCACAAAGTGTAATTTATTGTAGAAACCATGGTAGCTATCTTCTAGCGATCTCCTCACAGGTCACAGTTTGCCCTTCTTTTTATTTACCACTGCATCACCGCGGATAAGCAAACCAAAATATCGGTCCAATGCATTCTGGGACATTTTGCGCCTCCTAACAGGAGTCTGTGCTCGTCTCATGCTGTTTGGAACGGAGAGGCTGCCACGCTGCCTAATGATGCCAGGGGAAACGGGGAGGGTTGGCCAAGGGTCTGGGCTGCCGTCCGGAAGGCGTGGTGAAGTTGTCGGCATTATTGGATTTGTCCTCAAAGGATACCACTGATGCGTATCCTCCCCTGTGCCGCTGCCAGCCTCCCTGGTCTCAGCAGGGTTTCACACAATGAGCTGTGTAGTCCCACACTCCAGCACATCAAGCCTCTCTCTCTCTCTGTCTATCCCTCTCACCTTTTATTCAGACTCCTCCTCTACTCCTCCTCTCCCTCTCCTCTGCTGTTAACTCCCTGCTGCTTTCTAAGGTTTGTCACGAAGTCATTAAGCAGCTGCCCTCAGCCCGAAGCAGCTTGTCAGCATGCTGCCTGTATTTAGGACTTAAAGCTCCCCCATACTCCTATATGGAGGCCTGGCTCACTTACATGCCCACCAGTGTCCAAAATTAACTTTTTGGCTCACCTGCCAAGGACTGGTACCCTGGAAAAAAATACATACCTGCCAAAATATATTTTTTTTACCAGCCAAAATAATATAATTTTTCGCAGAAATATGTCACCCTACCTGTTTTCAATGCTATTTCAGGTGCTGTGTGAGTTTTAATTGTAAATCTTGGTTTTTCGCTTATACAATCTTTAATTTATCTTTTTCTTCATTTTTGTTGTTGCTTGTTTTGGATCTGCTATTTGTCATTCATCTAACGTTAGGCTAGTCCAGGCAGTAGAGAAACAGAAGCTTTGACGCTACTCATTTATGTAGAGCAGCGTAACAGGTAGCCAATCAGGAGCCTGTTTGATACAGAGCGATTGATTTGCTTTGATTTGATTGGCTCACAATCAGAGAGAGTGTACAGTGTTCAGCAGGGACAGCGTGTGACCAAAGAGTCTATATAACCAAGGCATTCAAATGTTCTTTTACCAGTATTTGGTGCTTGGTGGATGGTAATTTTGGACCCTGATTCACACTAATTAAGGAATAACACCCACTATCACTTTTGCATGAATAAATATTAAAACAATTAGGCTGGATCTTTGCCAGGATCAGGCTAGATGCAAGGAGGAGCCAAGAGACTTGTGTGAAATAATAGCTTCTCTCTTTAATAAGATACAATTTCTCATAACCTATCTTAATCATTAATCTTAGCCTCGCCTTGAGTAGTCATGCATACCAAAGAAACATTGGGTTATACAGATCACCAGTTATAAGAAACATTAAGATAAAAGTTTGAGATGGGACCTCTTCTTGTCGAAGAGGGTGGTTTGGGTGGGGCTGGGGCATCCATTCTTTATGCAGTCTTCTCTTCTCCTCCTCATGATCCATCCCGCTTTGTCCCACTAAGGAGAAGTTTTCAGCTGACTCTGGCCCAGACGGCCCAGACTCTCTCTCTGTGGTCCCTCTTCTTCTGCTGAGGCATCATTCAGGAAGATTTATCTGTTCTTCCGTATTTTGGCTGGAACAAAAGCCTGCATACTCTTGGCTGTCCATGGCACATAGTTTGACACCCCTGCGTTAGACCTTTAAACTAATTATTAAATGAATGCAAACCAGGTTATTAGAGAAATCAGGTTACTTCGAACCATGTAAGCTGATTGCCTCTATTCTATTCTGTATAACTCAGGGAATGTGAACACAGTGTTGACCGTCCCGTTCTACATTCACAGCAGAGGACGTTTGCAGCGAGCCCGTACTCCGAGCCCATCATGGTGAAGCTCCACAGCGGAATGTCTCGACACACCGAGGACCCGGAGATGCTGTGGGTGATGGGCCCGGTGCTGGCCGTGGTCCTCATCATCATCATCGTCATCGCTATCCTGCTCTTTAAGAGGTGGGTGTCAGTTGTGTTTGCAAGAAAATGGTATTAATAATATTCACTATGTTTATCTACTGAAGATCTACTCAAAGTTACAAAGTGTCAGCAAAAAACATCAATCGTAACTTGGGTTTGACTGATATGGGTTTTTGAATAATTGATGATTTTGGATTGAAGACTCTGATAGCCGATATTTTGATATTTTAGGGTTGAAAAGCCTCTGAAACAGCATGTAGGCCATGGGACACTAAAACACTCCATTGAAGCCAAGGATATTAATAACAATAATAATAATGATAAGAACAGTTAACAGATAACAATAAAAATAAAAGATATTCATTCTTTTGTGGAATTTCATCAAAATGTTGCATTAGAATCAATTCATGTTAAGGGATTCTCGTAGGCAACCAGTGTAGTATTGATCAATTCTGCAATGAATATGTAATCAATCAAACTGCATCATATCCATCATATCACAAGTGGATGATTTTGTCAGAACCATGGTTCAATGTAATGGAAAGCTGACATATCGGTCTAACCCTTATACTGACTGTTGCATTAAGGTCCGCTCACTGGAACAGAAATTCCACTAGACAATTTAAGAGTAATATTATCATGAATAGCAGCCACTTACTGTACCATACATTGTGTTCCATTTGTGTCCTCTGTTATTTTGACAGGACATAAAAGCAGCACTAGTTTAACCGTACCTTTGAGGCATTGTATGTTCAGCGTTTCTCCTCAAATCATGTAGTTGAGCGATCATTTCAGAGCCATCTGCAGGGAGACCTGGAGCCCTTTTTTTTTTTTTTTTTTTCCCAGCACAGCAGACAACAAGAACAATTTACAAGAGCGAGATGTGAAGAAGTGGTTGGAGTTGAGTATTTTCTAGAGTTGAGACAGTCGTTCATCTGGGCTGAGCCTGAAGGCTATAGGGTGCTCCTTGGCATATGGGAGGAAGGCGCTGTTGGGTGCCCCGCAGCCCCGCTCTTCCAGGCTGACAGTTGGCTCGTGTTTCCCGGGCTCGGGCTGAGCCAGGCCGTCCTAAGGCCAGACATCTGGAGCTGCTGACTGGGCTGAAAGGGGGCATCCATATGGCTAGACTGCCGCTGAGATGGGACTACTCTTTTTGTCTTTTTCTCTCATTCTCACTCTCCGTCGATCTACTGGGGTTCGACCTATATGGGTTTTTTCTACGTGTCACATCACTAAACATCACTGTATTGTCGGTAGCATTTTATATTACGGTACAAATTACAGGGTAATTACTGTGTAATTACATAGAACTTATCAGAAAGTAACTGGTAAATTCTGGTAATAAGGAGTAACTATTTGTAATTACCCATTATTATTATTATGTGTAGTTTCTCAGTTAAATGGCAGTTATTTCTAGTAATTAGCATGATAACAGTACTACATTAATGTTGTAAGTTGTGCAATCATTACTGAATGACTAAAGAGTAGAATCAGTGTAATATTGAGGTATCAAGTCTGACATTACTTGGCAGTACAGTTTGCATGGTGTTATCTAGTACTTTCATAATAGGTATTGGAAAGTGTTTCCAGAGTATTACACAGTAATTATTCAGTAATGATTGCACAACTTACTACATTAATGTAGTACTGTTATCATGCTAATAACTACTTGCTTTCACCAGAAAAAATGTTATGAAAATAATTTTTTAAAAATGGAGGGGGAAAGAAAGGGGAAAGGAAAAACTTCACTGCAGTATTTGATGTTACTGGCTCTACCTTTTTCAGTTCTTCTCGGATGTTTTCTTTCATTTAAATTTCAAGTTCTGATAAATCTCTTCCATATTTGGGGCAACAAAACGGAGAGAGCTCTCTCAAATTCACTCTACTTTCAGAAACAGATATACAGGGCTGAACTCAGCTGAACTGCTACTTCATGTTTTTTGTATTTCAGGTTTAGACTCCTTTGGCTTTTAGGGAGTATTCAGAGCGGCTCTCTTGTACGGATAAGCCAGCCAATTTGTTGGTATGAGGATAGGGAGAAAAACAGGGCAAAATCAATAAAGTGATCCAATTTCACATGCTTACATCTCTGATAGTGCTTGACTTGAAATTGCTCACCAGTGGCAATTCATATGTAAATTTGGGAAGTTACTTTCAAAATGTAATGCATTACACATTACTGATTACCATCTTAAAACATGACCTAAATAGTAGCTAAATTGGATTGCTTTGCCTCTAAAACCCATAAAACATACCAATAAATGGACAGTTTGTCTCAGTTTATAGACTGTAATTTGAATTGCCTCATTATGATAATTTACAATAATGATGCAGCCATTATAATGCATTATCTCAAATGGTGTAAAATGACGGTTGTGTCTGTTATCTCACCATAAAAATGCCTTTGTCACAGTCTCTGAGAATGTTAACTTATCTTTATACATCTGATTACCGTAATGATTTCAGTAACTATAATGGAATACAGTTACCAATATCTGTAATCATATCATTCTAAGTCAATTACTTCCCCAATCCATTCCCCACCAGCTCTGGTTATATGATACAGAGCTCTTTTTGCTTTCCAAATAGATGGCTCCCTGAATAAAGGTGACAACAGACTGTATGAATATGAGATAGACAAATATGAACCAGCTGGGATTCTGAGCTTTGTAAAAGCTGCTCGAGTGAAACAGAGCAATGTAAATTACGGTTCACATAATACAGATGCTGGATGCCTAAACACAACATTTCCCTCACGTAACCTAGAGTTGCAGAGTGTGTCACCAGACCAACATTCAGGATAAGAACCAAGTCCTGAATACCCATGAGTGCAGATTTTGACCTTAAAGCTCCTTAACTGTCATTGGTATCTGAATTAAACTGCAGGCTGAGAGGGTGGAGGAAGGTAGAGGTGAGGTAGAGGATGAAAGCGAGGAAGAGAAGGAGAGGTGTAGTTAAAGGTGTAGTAATGTGCTCAGTCAGTTGCAGTGTGTGGCCTCCCCGCTGCTGACAGCGTGTAAATTAATCCTTCCTATCACTCTTCCTTTTTCTCTCTATTCCCTTTGCACACTGTCTCCCTGCTTTCTGTGGACGCAGCAAACAAGAAAGGTTAGTACTTCTCCCTGTTTTTACACCATGCCCCCCCCCCCCTCCTTGTTTAGCTGTCGGGCTGCCTCTGCACATCCATCCCCGCTGTGTAAAATGTGCTTTCGGGTCAGACGTCTCCATGTTTTCTGACAGCAGTGATGTGAAGTGACAGATGCTCGTTGTTTCTGTTACACTGTCAGAATCACACCGCTACGCCATCTCTCTGAGCCGCTCCTGTCTTCAAGCATTTTTTCCCTGAGACATATCTGGTTCAATTGACAGTGTGTGTGAGCATGTGTGTTTTGGAGTGCGCATATGTTTATTGCGCGCGCGAGTGTGTGTGTGTGTGTTTCCCTGCACTCCCTCCGACAGCTCGGAGTGCTGAGTTCACAAATCCTGTTGATCTTCCTCTCAGAATAATCCTCCCTCAGTGGTTTCTTCACCCCGTAACCCCTCACACACCTGCAGCTGCGCCTGCAAAAACAAAAGCCAAACCTGGAATTTCAAGTCACGATATTACCTAGAGGCAATAACTAAAATAACAAAGACCTTTTCACTGTTGTTTAACACCTTGCATGTTCTTGGTTTGTCTCTCTTCTAAGTTCAGAGTAGGCTACAAATCTGTTACATACAGCAGCTATGCTAGCATAGCAACGCTAGCATAGCATAGCAACGCTAGCATAGCACAGCAACGCTAATAGTGTGACAGGTAGGAAGGCTGCGTTTTCTGTGTGCAAAAGCTGCCTCAACTGCATTTTGTGCTGATAAAAGGGTTTGTTACCATAATGACTAGCTGCTGTAACTGCCACTATCATCACAGCAGTACAACCCTCAAACCCTCAGAAGAAACTCAAAAAGCATAATATAACAACTACTACCAACTTCACTACTGCTACATTCTCCATTTTCAACACACAGCAACAACTACTACCACTACTTTCTCCATTTTCATTATGGTTGCTGTCCTAAACTGTCGAGTAGTCCCAAACCCCGCCTCCTCTTCTTTGTGATTGGTCGGTTGCATTCTCTTCATTTTGATTGGTCAATCCATGTTATGTGGTCTCCTCTAAAAGTTGCTCTTTTTTTTTTTAAAGCTCTCCGCTCTGCCTAAAAAAGAACCGCAGTGCTTTTTCCAAAGCGGACGCTTTCCAACCCCCCTGCAGCTGCTCCCCATTGACTTTAATGTAATAAAGGTGCTGGCAGTTGACAAAAGAGGAATACTGGGAACATGGCTGAATGCACTTCAGCACTCAGTAATTCACTCAGAGGCACTTAGGCCAGGTACCAAGAATTTGTGAGGCAGAAGTAACACGGTAACATTAAGACAAGCAGCTCGCATGCTTGTCTTTTGCTTGGAGACACAACAGGCAGAGTGGAGAGCTGCGGCTGCCTGCAGCACCACATGCCCTCAACTCTGCACCGCTGTCATTAGCCAGCTTTGTTGACACCAGGCTGATTCACTAATTGCTCAGCCTGTTTGTTTTTGCACAATCATAAAGGGGGAAATTAGAGGTTTTAATGAGCAAAGCCCACAACTGTATCACCGCTTTCCATTCAGCTGTGGAAACACTCAACCGGGCACTAGTCACTTAAAGGAATCGTTCACACCACAATGAAAATTCACTCATTATCTACTCATGTCAATCGAAATGCCGGTGAAGGTTGTATGTCCACATAACACACAGCGAGTTAGCTGGTGCAGGTCCATGGTAGCCTTCTCCAAAACATGTTCTTTAGAGTTCCAAAAAGGGCAAAAAGTGATCATAAAATTGCTCCTCATGCAGCATAATCCAAGTGTTCTGAAGCCAAACAATTGCACTGCGGGTCCAAAATTCCAATATTCACCTCTAGATTTTCCCCACTCACAAATCTGGTGGAAGAATCTCGCTGCCTTCATGTGCCCCTTGTGAGCTCCTGCTTCCGAGATTTACAGTCGTAAATACAACTCTTCACGTATTCAAGTACTTTGTAGTCAAAAATAACAAAATGAACCCTGAAACGATTGAGGAGAATATTCCCATCAGTTTTGTAATTGATATTTTAATGCATTTATTGGCTAATAACACCTATGCATGACACCTGGAGTATCACGCATAACAAAGACTGAGAATGTCACATTTTGGCATGTTGGGTATCATGTAAAATTAAACTTTTTACCACTTTATTGGCTCATTCAAGCACGCTCTACCCATAAGTATTTCTGACAGCATTTGAAGGCAGCATCTGCTTGTTACTGTAGGCTGACTGTTGGCGAGGTGCACAACAAGTGTGGAAAATCATTGGACTTTTGGACCCACAGTGCAATCATTTGGCTTCAGAACACGTTTTTTTATGGACAATTTATGGAATTCCCTTTATGGAATTCCAAAGAACAGGTTCCCGGCCACTTCTGTTGTTTCGGAGAAGGCTACGGAAGTATTCCTTTAAAGGGGAGTGGCAGCCAACTGTAACATACTGTGAAATTCACTTCCTTCCATGAGTTACACTGATTTGATTGAAGACGGGAGGCCTCTCAACAGGGGACATCAGTCTTTTCTTTTTTATCTGAACATGAACATGACCATCCAACAGTATTTCAGTATTTCACAGTATTTTATTAACCTACTCTGCCCTACTTCAGCTATAATATAACCGCCATCTACTTGTACCATTGTCACGATTTACAGTAGCCATTAATTGGGATCAAGATTTCACAACTTCTCTATCAGTAATTCAGCCTTTTTGGTAGCACTCGCTGCTTCCAAAATTATACAATATTACAATATTATGACAGAATGGGAGCAGTATAATGTTAAGGGTTACTGAAACTTATGAGAGGTTAGTTGAACAACCCTGATATCTTCAAAAAATGATTAATTTAATACCAAATTTTGGTCTACTCAATCAAATCAGTTAACCAGTGTTCAATTAAAAATACATGATAAGATATAGGGGATCTACCCGTTAGACCCTTTGTCATGCAAAACTTCATTTTATTTTCCAATATGCTTTCCAAAAATAAAGATAAAAGCCAACTAACTGCTTATGGAATCATTTTCAACTTTGTGTCACACTAAATTCACTTCAAAACAGCCTCCTAACACAGAGATGGCTCAACCTGCCCCAAGTTGAGCTAAAGTACCAAGATCTGTTGTTCTCATAGATGCACAAGATCCACTAAACTGTGTGTTTATGTGTTCTTGTACATCTATCCAGTTTGATTTTTAGACCTATGGAGAGCTCATTTTTGGTCCTCACTTCTCCAAGAGGTTGGTTTTGGTGTTAGTTGTTGGGTTTAGGGTTAGGGTTAGTAAGTAGAGAAACAAGTAGAGAAAGACAAATGTATGTGTGTGTGAGTGTGTGTGTGTGGTTACCTCCTCTCATCACATCTCCTCTTCTGCCCCAGGAAACGAGCCTCTCCTTCAGCCAAGGACGAGCACATGGCGGGGGTCAAGGACTCACTGCTGGCCCACTCCTCCGACCCGGTGGAGATGAGAAGACTCAACTATCAGACACAAGGCATGGACACACACACACACACACACACACACACACACAGAGACAACCCTCCAAGCGACCATGATCTCATACTTATTTATACAGAAATGCACACACACAGATACAAACATGCCTACAGGGAGACTGATGTCCAAATCATTTCTCTATTATACCCCCTAAGGCCACACAGGTTGTGACACTATTAATATTGACTGACTTTTGCTGAGGTTTTTGTTTCTGGCCTTATATTTGCATCAGCACATAAACACTTTGGCATTTGTAGATTTATAATACATCGATGAAGACAAAGTGATAGTAACGGATACAGAGTGGACAAAGTGTGTCATTCAAGCAGAAAAAGTGAGCGACGCATACGGTAGAAATGACATACTATCGCAAAAAGTTAATGTCAGCAGATACACCCCGAGGCTGGGGCCACACCAGATGACTTTTTAAATCCTAACCGATTTTGAAAACGCATTGCATCACACACATAAACAACAGACTTCACAGATTTGGAGTCTCTCAGTGGTAAATCTGCTCGCTCTAAATGCTTAGGCAAGGACTGGGCATAAGGCACTTAACCATGCAAGTGTGCTAGTGCTTTTTAGGTGCTCAGGGGGGTCTGCATTATTGGAGTGGCATAGAGCAGCAGTAAATACACACATGCTCACACGTCCAAACTACCATCTCAGCGGAGCTAATCCTGTGGTACATCCTCACAGACGCATCCACAGACTCCGCTGGCACTGACCAACACACAGAGCCCGGCTCTTATTGAGTCGCTCCATCCCCAGCCCCTAATAACTGAGATTATCCTGCCGACTCACCTCATTGTAAACTTGGCTCTCATTGGCTGTTGGCGGTCTTTCATCCCCACTTGCCACAGGACTTGTTCAGGACCCTGCAGATGTTACATGGTAAATATTCAGCATGGCAGCTTAGTTCAGTCTGTTAAAATTGAGGCCCAGATTCACTAAAGGCAGGGAAGAGCACACTGTATCACCAAAATGACCAAATCAGAATGCCATGCTGTTCACTAACTGTGCACAATGAGTGGCTGGTCAAAAAATAAAGCCTCTTTGCCCCTGTCATGGTCATGCATACAGTGTGTAAATTATATGTAAGTCTCATTCTTTTGCCCACCTTATTTGTAGGTGAGGCCATGCAAATTGAGATTGCGCCCTACTTCACACCAACTCTCCCACATTAAATACAATCCTTTGAAAGGTGGAATAAAGACTTTACGCAGAGAGAAGATGCAGACATCATCGATAGCAAGTGAGGAAGCAAGGCAGAGGGTTTTCCCTCTTAGAAACTGAAATCCAATCAGCAAATGCTCCAATTATAAAGGGGCTTTAGGGTGTAAGGTTGCCAGCCTTGGTGGATTAGTTGTACAGCTGAAACACGCAATTTGTGCTCGCAATTACTGATGAAGGGGCTATTTGCTTGTGCAGTGCCCTTGTTTGTGCCGCACTTGCTTTGCATACATTTCTTAGCTCAAGCGACTGAAGCGCAAATAAAATTTGTGAATTGCGTGTACGCAATCTTAGTGAATCTGGACCTGAAAACCCTTCATAATACCACATAATCTTTGCCAACCATTGGTCCCGACCAAGCCTTCGATAGGGATTTCTCCTCTGAGTTTCGGGATGGACAAATATGGTGTAAATCATCTAGTGTGTCCCCAGCCAAATCTGTAATTTTGCTCAGGAGATAGAAAAAAGTCCTGTATTTGCTGGTTCCTTGTATGTTCCAGCCTGTCAGAAAGTCAAGTCAAGATGTTACTAGCTCAGTGTTGTCTTCTCACATCCTCCCACGCTCCTCTGATGAGTCATAGGAAATAAGTATCATTTGCTGTGAAAAGGAGTCAATGGCGTTTATTGCGACTCTAAGCACAGTTCTTGGAAAATAATAGAGTAATCCTCGGTGTTCAGTTCAAATGGGGGCAGAGTGCACGGTGAATTTAGAGGGAGGAAAACAAGAGATAAAGGCAGCGCATTTGGGATGTCAGAAGCCCTCCCTCCAGTCTACTTGTTGATGGGAGCTAGACTGACTGACCCTGCAAAGGTTATTTATGCGCTGTGGAAGTGGAGAGATTTACGAGCTTCAAAGTCTGCCAAGAAATTAGAAAGGCAAGAGTCACAGGAGACGACTCTCTCCATCTCTCTCTCACTTTGTCTGGCTGTCTCGCTATCTCTCTGTTAGGGTTAGACAAAAGTGTAGGTTTGCAGGTTTGCAGGTTTTGCCTCTGATATGACGGAGGTTCCTCCCTGACAACAGCTAGTGAATTTATTTTTATTTCAGATGTCTGACCAGAGAAGTAATTCTAGTGTGGTGTGGGAGGATTTGTCTCTGCTGCTTCAGGGTTGTCAGTCTGGAAAACCTGCAGTGAAACCTGCCTCACTCTGCCTTAAACATCAATATATCATTGATAAATGAATTGCGATACCTTGGTATAATTACCGTAACCAAATGAGACCATGGTGGAGATGATTGGTCACTGACACACAATGTAAAACTGTGTAGAGGCTGGTAGAAGCTACCAGTCTTCTCTGCAATGGTCTCGTTTGGTTACAGTAATTATAGTTGAGTCTCAAAATTAATGTTGTAATAATTTATTGATTTTAAAATGCTATACCTAGCACCTATAAGGATCCCAACCACCTCAAAGAATTTCGTTAAACTGGGTTTCAATGCAGAGTTTTAGTGTCCCATGATGGTTTCAGAGGCTTTTCCATCCTGACAAGAAAAAAAATCTTGGGGGAAACACTGAATACTTGTAATTTTTTGGAATGTTCTTGGCATGAAAATGGTCAACTTTAAAGATACTGAATATCAGCATAAAATATTGGCAGCTTTAATCCAAAAATAAATGTATTGGCGCATATGAATCAAACCCTCCTATCTATCGGCTTCTCTTTATATCTGTCTTCATATTCCCTCTCTGTCTCTTCTCCATCCCTGTCCTATCTCTCTCACTCACGTCTTCTTTCATCTCCTCTACGCCCTTCCAGCTATCTCTCTTATCTCTTGCTTTCACCTCTCTATCAGTGGGAGGTTTAAAGTCACAGTTTGTCATTGTTTTCTTTTTTTCTTCTCCCTATCAGATGGGCTGCGTTTACGTCTGTTAACAGTGGGAGGGGATTCGGCAGATGTTGTTTACACCAATATATGTTCATCAACTCATTTGGCTCCGACCTTTGTTCCCCCTTCAGTGAAAGCTCACCGGGTGGCCTAGTTCCCTCTGAAAGTTACTGTTCGTCTACAACATATGCTGGTAGTTTTGACTGTCCTGCAGGAACCTTTTGTTTCGATTTTTACCTGTTTTGTTTTCGTACCTTGATTGACAGCTGACATCATCCTCACCCATGTTTTTCGCAAGTGTTTCAGGACCATAGGATGAAGTCAAAACTTTGATAACGCAGTGTAAAATGCTAAGAATACTTAAATACCTAAATTCCTGCAGATGCAAATTTTCTGCAGGACATTGACAATGCAATGTTGAAGATGAATAATGTGTAGAGGTGTTTGACTGGGCAGTATGGGACAGTATTTCAGAGGGAACTTGATGAAAAATTTGAAGGTTTATGGCTCAGAACTTGAATTGATAGAACGGTCAGTCCCATTCAAATAAACGTTCCTGGATGGTCGGAGCGGCGGGCATTTTTATGTGAACCGTTGGACTAGCTTCTGTATAAACCGACTTACAGCAAGTCACTGAGCTGAGAGGTTTTACAGCAAGAACCAAAGCAGCTTCTCTGTCTCCTTGCTGCCATGGATTGCTAACATGCTAATGTTAGCTAGAAGACCTAGAGAGAGAAGTACAGTCTTTGATAAAGCTACGTTAGCCTCGTCGCTAACGTTAGCTTCCAGTTGAGTTTTGACAGTTTGCTAACAGACTCATCTGCCCAGTTCTCAAGTGAGTGTGACAGACTTTACAGCCTTAATGCCCAGACTTGTGTTGTCACCATGTTGTAGAGGATTCTACGGACACATTAGCTGCGAGAGAGCCGGTGCTAAGCATGACAGCATACTGTGAACACACTCCACTACACAAGTGTATATTCAAGCATACAACTCCTTTCCCTGTGCTTCCCCCTGTTCTTTTCTGTCTCTTATCTGCTATTTGTTTTGCCCCGTCTTTCCCCTACAGGTTCCAGTGCCCCCAGTTGCCCGAACACTCCAAGTTAGTTTTCATTCCTCTTGTGTTTCATTCATGTCTATCCCCATCCCCGCCTCCTTCCCTTTCTGTTTTACACTGCAGTCGTTTGAATTTGAGCCCTCTCTTCTAACCCCTCCCCCATCCCAGCATATTCTATCGGTCTATATATGTCAGGAAAATCCTTGCAATCAAAATTGGTCGTACAAACCTTGAACTTGATGTAGAAAATATGTTTCAGCTCTCCTCCTGGTCCAAACTTTACTTGCTTGTAGAGGGATCGCTGGCCTGGGTGAGAAGTGACATCCACACAAACCTGCGCAAAACTGTTTTGTCATGTTCTAGGCCAGTGGAACTGAGGATTTTTTTCTGCCATAATCGCTATGTCAAGAGCTCTTTGTCAGCTTGGGTCTATCGATATGGCAATGATGTTAATTGAGGCCAGTCACAGATCGATTGTTTCGCTCATTCTGTGCATTCAAATTGAGATTGGTTTGGGATTTGTCATAAGACTGAGGTCCAAAACTTGAAATGAGGGCAGTTTTATAACTGTGTAAGCATATTTTGAGGGATCCTTTTGTGATCAAATACTGTAATATGGAGTCAAATTGTATTTTTACAAGTCCCAGGTTTGTATATATTCTGCAGCAATGGTCTCTTACTAGTGAAATGCATTTTTATACACCCCAAAACCAGCTATAGTGCAATTATAGTACTATTATTCAGTATATCATCATATAAATACCCAAATAAGACACGTTTTAAGAACAATAGATAATGATACTAAACAGGCCTGGTTCTAGTGCCAAACCTGCTGCCTTCCAATGGTACCGAAAATCTCAACAAGTTCAAAACGTTTAACATGGAATGCTACTAGGGTGCTGCTGGGTCACAGGCCACAAAGTGTGATTGAACATTCATAGAAATTTTACAAATATTAGCTTCTTAGGTCCTATGCCTCCATGGTGTTTCTAGGAATGCCTTGTAATAGGAAATTTAATAGGGAATTTAATTTAATCAAAAATGCTTTGGATGACCAATAACACATATTGGAGTTTTAGGTCTACAAACACTTGTGCTGCTCCATCTGCTCTGAAGGCAAGAATAAGTGTTAGCTAACTGGCAAACTTGAAAGGAATTTTGGATTAAATATAAATAAAAATATAAATGGCAATGAATTATACATCCATCCATTTTCTAGCTGCATAATCAATTATCATCAATTAGCCAGCTAAATTGTATACCTCTCTATTCTCACTGCTGAGAACCAACTAACCTAATAGTTAAAGAAAAAAATTAAAATACAAGAGATACATTCTTTATACAATTGTACAAAAAAAGTCAATGATATATGTCAGTTTGCTGTTACAGGGAATAACCGCAGCTTTATTATAATAAGAAAATGCGGCCAGGCTTATATACTTTCTCTAGAATCAAGTTTTACAAGCCTTTAACTCGTCCGTCAATATATTTGTCACATTAAAGTTTCTCCTGGTGCATAGTGTATAATTGGATCACAGTGAAACAGTTATTATCAGGCAGAAAAAAAAAAGATTTTTTCATTGGTGGTTTGTGGTGGGGGCTTTTGTGGCATATTTTTTTTTATTATGTGAATGTTTGTAAATGTAATAAAGATTTGATAAAATATCAGTCATATATCAATATAATATGTGTGAAAATAGATTGTCTCTATTCCTCACAGGGGGCAATTGACTTCACAAAATGATGTTAAGCATTGCGTAGTCTGCATTCGATAATAATGGTCATCATTATAAATCTATAATAATACGTTCATCACCCATAATAGCATCACACAATAGAAGTAAACACTAGAAATCACTAGAAACCAAAAATGCAGGAAGGCACTCTTGATGAACAAAAGCCTGTCATGTTTTTATTTCCAAGTGAAATTAAGTCTAGAATAGTGTGGAAATCAATTCATCAGGGTCTTTCAAAACATGTGTTATGTTGTCGAGTGAACTTTCACGTCTCGTGAGTGCGGAAAAAACAACAATCAGAATCAGTTTTATTGGCCATTATCCTACATGGCGGGTTGATCACGTAAGTCACGTTAAACATAACACAACACAAAATTATTAAAAGTAGCATAGAAAATATTCAGAAGTAGAAATGTAGGGAATAGGTTTCTTTTAGGAGTAGTATATAAAGAAAGTAGAAAGAAAAAGGAAGGAAAGAAAGTAGTATATGAATGATTTAAAGCAGAGCATGAGCAGTTTGACCAGTTTATTGATTATGCTGATGTGCAGTATGTCTCTAGCTTATGTAATCAGTTTACAGAGAGGAGACTTTTTTAATCTTTGTAAGATGCTGTCGGTACTCGTACACCCCGACCTCCCACCCTGCAATCCCTCCCACTCACCTATCCCGCTCTGGGCTTTATTCAACCAATCAGCATGCTGGTTGACGCTCACATCCCCAGTGTGGCTACAACACGCTGTTGAAGAGCACTACGGTCCTACGTCATCCCTCTGCTCACCACACAACACCCTCACCTTCACCCCATGTCACTGTTAGCAGTTAGCTCTACGCCTTCAACATGCATCTGCACTCTGGTCTGGTTACATTATCCACTTTGAGTATGCATGTGTGTGTGTGTGTGTGTGTGTGTGTGTGTGTGTGTGTGTGTGTGTGTGTGTGTGTGTGCATGTGTGTGTGTGTGTGTGTGTGTGAATGAATGAATGCATTGTATTTACCACTCCACTTCTCTGTGCAGGGATGAGGGAGCATCCTCCCATCGCCACCTGTGACCTGGCAGACCACATAGAGCGACTCAAGGCCAACGACAGCTTACGCTTCTCTCAGGAGTACGAGGTAACTCTCCTTGGACTTTCAGGTGGCGCAATGCATCCTCTGGCGGCCATGTTGGAGGTCCTCAGCTCTTGGCCAACAATGTACAACTTAGCTGTCTCAAGAGAATTCAGTAGGGTTCATTCCTGAGCTGTTTTTGATTGGGAACTGATTGTTTCTCCACTAAAACATCTGATTGAGTTGAGATAATGTCAGCTTGTTAGCTAGCAGCTAACCATTCCTGTCAACACATCTGATTTGCGCACTAGCTAACATATCTAGTAAAAGCAAACAGACGTCAGTAGTGGCTAGTAGTCGAATGTTGCTTTGCTAAATTAGCTTGCTGAGTAGTTAGCTAACTAGCTAGTCAGTTACTTATAATGTTACTGAATGGCCTCATGCAACAGTCTTTTTCAGGTATCTCTTCTATTCTAGCCCAGCTGTCATGCATTTGGAGGTCCTCAGCTCTTGAGCAACAATGGCTACGAATAGCTTATTGCATTTCTAAACTTATAACTCAGACGTCTCAACAGTAGGTCTATGGGATACAGTAGTTCATTTCTGTGCCGTTGTTGACTGAGAACTGATCCCTTCGACACATTGGATCTACTGTGTGCTTACATAATAACTAGCTAACCAGTGCATCTGGACAGCTAACCATCACTGCCTTGTTGTTAACATGTTTGATTTACCCAGTTTCTAATGTTAGCAGCATGTTAACATTACCATTAGTTGATTTGCTAAATTAGCCTGCTGGTTAGTGAGTTGTTTGAATCCCTGAATGACTTCTGGGAGCGGGAAGTGAATGAGAGAGACTCTCACCTTAACATGCAACTACACTTAAGCAGAGTCTGACCAATATGGGTTTTTGAAGGCCGATACCGATATCTTTTGATTGAAGCTGTCGATAGTCAAAATTTTGTGCCGACATTCAATATTTTTAAATTGGACAGTTTTCATACCAAAAAAGAAAGAAAGAACTCATTGTTTGCCCCATAATTTTATCTCAGGGTGGAAAAGCCTCTGAAACAGCATTTAGACCATCAAGAGACATTAAAACTCTCCACTGAAAGCCAGACTAATGAACTTCTTCTTGTGGGTTAGCAGCTCTTTAAGGCAGAGTGAGGCAGGTTTCATTGCAGGTCCAGCAGACTGTTGAGTCAAATCCTCCCACACCACACTGGAATGATTTCTCTGGTCAGATATCTGATATAAAATAATAATAATAAAAACATATTGACTAGCTGTAGTCTGGAACCTCCATCACATCAGAGGTGGACCATACTGACTGGCTCATATCCAATAATCAGCCTGATATATCAGTCTAACTCTAGCGTTGAGCACTTGATGATTGTTGATTGTTGATTGTTGTTGATTCTCAACAACTCCGTTGGCCAACAGTTGAGGACTGTGCGTCATAGTGGGAAACATAGTGGGGAATCCAAATAACCCATGAAGTAAATGCACAGTTTTCCGTTGACTGAAGGTTTTTCTTGAACTTCAAAACACAACGTGGTAAAAATAAACATCCACATAACCAGAAAATCAACATTCTCTCTCCTGAGTGAAATACCCCACAGTAGATATTCCAAACCACATTACCATTCTGTCTAAGATGTTTTTACTCATGTATAGAGCTGGCTTACTGTTGCACAGTTCAAGTTCAGGATTGGTAAAAAGGATGCCGCATGAATTCTATGCCTTCCTTCCAAGAATAATATTCCACTGCTCTTACCTACTGTAAAAGCCAGTGAGGGATTATGGCTTGTTGATGTCCTACAAAGGAAGGTAATTTGCATTTAAAGTGGTGAATTTCCAAGCGGATAAAGCAGGACAGATGGGTGCACTGTTTACGCACAGCAGAAGGAAGGGGGCATATTAATTATAAAACAGCAACTGAATCAACTTTTCTGCCTTTCCCTATTTTGTTGAGATGGAGAGAACGGTATAGAGATAAGTTGCTGTTATATTTGCTCACCCGGTCACCATTAAAAATTGGAATGATATTTTGATGACCATTAACCTCGTTTCAAACATGGACATTTAACATAAACACACATGCGTTTAACATAAATGTCCATTTTGCTGCTCTCCATCTCCTTTGATAGCATACATTAGTGATTCAACCTATACCCAGTTTTCATGAAAGCTTTTACATTTGCCGTTCTAAACAGCAAAGCCAGGGGGAAATCCTCTAATATAAGAAGGTAGAAGACATATACATCTACATTGAATGTCTTTATTGTACAGTATGTTGGGCCGGTGCCGACATTGAGTGCAAGGGTTCATTTTTGTGCAACCTACTTTTGCAGTTAGTCTTTGCTAGTATTGCAGTATGAGGCCCACAGTCACGCCAGTTGACTCCCAGGATGCACTGCAGGCGTCTGATATGGCACAACTCAAGCACTTTGATGTGGGGACTGTAGGTGACCCAGGTGTCGGGTCTCTCTCTCTCTCTCTCTCTCTCTTTCTCTCTTTCTCTCTCTCTCTCTCTCTCTCTCACTCTCTCGCAACACACACATATACCCATATCCATTCTTGCTCTCCTCTCTGTAACACCCCCTACACACTTAGACGCACACACTCTATATCCTCCTGCCTCCTGTTACATAGGCGCTAGCTATTAGTCTATTGTGAAAGCAGCGGGCCTTGAAATGAACGGCTGATAATGGCTGTGTTTAAAATGAGAACAGCTAGAGGATCTCACAGCTTGTTACATCTGATGGATAAGCCAGTCTGATTAGGGACTACACTGGATACTGCTGCATATATATATATACAGTATGTGTATGGCATTCACAACAGTTTGTATAATCCTCCACACTCACACTGAGGTAGTCCTGCCTCAGAGTAATTGTGTTTATTATATAATAAAGATTATATTTAAAGTTACATCCATTATTTTATCCTTGTCAGATGGGTAAAAGCTGGCTTGCATACCAACCAGTGTAGTAAAACTTTTTGGCTGCTAACGGAGCCCCAGGGCTCGTCAGCACGGAGTTATTGAAACACAATTTTATAGCTGTTGTCCTCTGTGTTGGCAAGGATTGGTAGTTTCTTGTTTGGCTGCTGGCTTCTCTATGCTGCTGCTGTTACTGATATCTGTTGCAGGTTGGACCGTTGCCCAGAGTCTATTCATTGTCTGCTTTTAAAAAGAAATAGAATCACTGGTTCAACGCGCACACACACGCACACACACATTCGTACACACACATTCGTACACACACTCACATTTTAAAAGAAAAAACAACAGCGTAATACAACAGAGTTGATTTGAAATAGTTGAGAGGGTGGCTGTCACACAAAGACAAATGCACACATATACCTTTAAGTACAGTAGTGTTTTACATAACAGTCCATTCTTAATTAATCAAAAATAAACAGGAAAAAAAAAAAACAAGGGATGGATGCAGTTGTTCTCCAGCATCGTTTTTGGGACGTTTATTCCTGTAATCTTCCAAATAAAAGTTGTAGAGAAGAGGAAGCTTCAAATGGCTGAAACCAACTCGTCCATCTTGCACTTGTCAGGCGGAACTATTGTCCATGAAGCAAACTCACATCGGTAGGGAAGCAAGGAAGCATGGGAATCTGATTGGCTGTTGACAGCTGATGGCCATGTTCAGTTCAGCTGTGGCCAACTTTTCTCAGCCAACAACCTTGGGCGCAGTGTGAATGCACCGTTACAGCGCTGGCTGTGCAGTGTGCTGTCCAAAGTTACCTACTATTTATGGGAACTGATGTTTTGGCTGAAGCAGGCAGAGTGGTCGTATATCCAGGAAAAGCAAGTCAGAGATGGTAAATTCATGATTGAGGCTTGCAAACAGTGTTCTCCCCTCCCAGCTGGGTGTATATGCTCTGCAGTGACAACAGGTGTTAAACAGGGTTTTTAGAGACAAATTCACCTCCTGCTCCCTAATTTGGTTTGCTCAATTACAATATCAACGGAACAATGGAGTCCCACTTGAAACAGCTGAGAGCCACTTGGTGCTTTGCAGCATTTCTGATGGGTTTTTTCTCCCTGCTGCATCTCCAGACAGCTGGTTGAAATAACAACAGAGTGGCACGGCCTTATTAGGTGTATCGCAGACATGTGTGTGTACACATATGTATTTCTGTGTACAATCTGTTTACATATATAAATTTGTCTTGATTAGCAGAAATGAACGGGTGGTGTGCTTCTGTGAGTTTATGGTGCAGAGAAATAGTGCATTATCGTTCTTATTCCAAGCAGTGCTGAAGACTGAAGGTTGCTACAGAACAGTGCATGATGCTACCTGTCTAACTGCTAACTGAAGTAGTAGCTGCTGCCAAAAAGTAAACTTTTCCGGAATCAACAAAAATATCCTCATTCGGTACCATGGGTATCATCGAACAATCCTGCTTTGCTGCTTTTTCACATTCCTATGCCATGGACTAATCTATACATCAGCTTTCACAAGTTGTGATCTGCACATATTTCTGCACATTTTCTGCATGTGAATCAGCACATATCTCTGGACACATTTTTGTACATATGCTATCTCATCTATATTTATGTTCTGATAAGGATAATGATAATGAGAACAAACAATAATGCACATGCACCTTTTGCACATGTAGTTATGGAGTTTCTGAAAAGGTGAACAGCTAGCAATGCACATATGCGAATCTGTAGCTATATGTTATCTACATCTGTAAATTGATTATATTTAATAAGATGAATACTTTTTTTTACAAACATACATCTGCACATCTAGACACTTTCTGTACAATATGAACTTCTATTGACCTGCTAATGCACATGAATACAATGCACATTTTGCACATCCTGTATATATGCTGTAAATACACATAAATTCACAAATTCATTTCTCATATCCTTCTTATTTCTGCTATGTTCTTGTATTGAAATTGTCAATTACATATGCTTAAAATACTGGTCACACTTTATTTGGATAGTCGAATGTTGATACTCAACTTCTTATCAAGTGACTGTAATGTGTCAGTAAAAAGTCTACTGAGTTTCAAGTGATACTCAAGTGACAATTGTGTTAAAAGTAGTCTATAGATAAAAGAAATCTATAGATATTCAGTGTCTTGGCACCAAATAGGCACAGGACACTTTGTTGAACATCTACTTTTTGTCACCTGATGGTTCAGTATCAACATTGGACAAATAAAGTGTTACCCAAACACCAACACTTGCTTTACACTTACTTCCTTCTGCTGTCTCCTTTTACTATTTTGCTGCTGCAACAATTTCCCAATTTCTGATCCATAAATAAATGGGTTGTAATTTAGTGGATTTACAATGTCCAAAGATCATGAAATTTGAAATGTAATGAGGTCATTAGAGACACGAATGCAACATTTCAGTTCAAGGAAATACATGGAAATCATCAATCAATCAGTCATTTTTTTGTCATGTGACAGCAGCAGTAGGATAAATGACAATGGGTGCCAGTGTACTGAGTGAGGTTTGCTGGTAAGGATCAGGCAAATCCGGACTCCTCAAATGTGTCGTGAAGCAAAGTCAATTATTAGTCTCATCTCGGTTAATTTGCCACCATGTGCCGAGTGCCAGCCCAGTGTCTCCGTCATATAGAAACACACATGGTTGACGCCCGGATGTTCCTCTCTCTCTCTCTCTCTCTCTCTCTCTCTCTCTCTCTTACCTGTTCTGTTTTTCGGCGGCGGGACCGTGGCGCGAGGAGCGTGATTACACTGACATGTTCGGTAACTGATCTTCATGTCGGCGGAGCACATTAGCGGTAATGTGAGTGATTTGTCAGCGCGACGCAGTGGAAGCTTTACCTAACAGGCTGTTAAATAAGATGTGCGCTCAACCTCTCTCTCCATTGTCATTATTATCAGCTGTAGACTGGGGGGTGGGGGTGGGGGGGGTGTGTGTGTGTGGGGGGGGGGGGGGGCACACAGCCGCCCAGCCAGTCAGGAGGAAAACCAGCAGGATATTACAGCCCTCGCAGCCGCTTCGTTTTGCCTGCGCCTGTGTATGTGTGTCTATGGGTGTGTGTGTGTGTGTGCAAGAGTGTTTGTTTTTCAGATGATGTAAGATAAGTAGTAGGAGCGTGAAAGGTCAATAATGAATAACAATCTCCAGCATGTCATTATTCAGCTGGAACTGTGCCTGCAGTTCAGAGCCAGCGATCGATAGAGAACTGAGAGGAATCATCAAACTGCATAGTGAACGCCTGGCCGGCTCATATCAGCACACACTCTCCCATCCCAGGAACATACGTGTGGTTTTCCATCTCGCACGCACCATATAAAATCATTTAGTCGATAGCAGTGAAATAAATAGTAAAGATAATTTAGTACAGAAGCAATTCTTGTTTTTTTCATCTGTCAAAATGTAATGATTCTATGATGTGGAAACCTAAAACATTTCAAAGTAGTCTTGCCTTGCTCCACCCATTGAGCCACCCAAGGAATAGAATCACTGAATGCTCTACCCTTTTAGATAAGATAACTTAAATGATCCCTGTGGGGAAATTGGGTTTGTTGTAGCAGCAAAAGTAATAGGATACAGCAAGGAAAACAATTGCATATATAGATGAAAATGGAATATAACCAAGAGTATAGCAAAAGCAAGCAAGCTCAGGGAAAGTAGTCCTGGTATGTCAAAACCATTTAGCTTTACAGCCACTGCAATTTCTCATTTTCTCAATTTTGAGATAATGCTAGTCACCTACTATCACTCAACATAGTGGATGCTAAAGTGTTAGCATGGAGCCTACTATCACTCAACATAGTGGATGCTAAACTGTTAGCATGGAGCACTGGGGACACATGGATGATTTTGGTATTGCATCACTTAATGGCTAAGTTGACCAATGGGTCAATCTCCCCAAAACTGGCTGTATTCCTTTCATTTCAGCATTGGATCTCTCCTTGGCTAACAGGATACTGAGTTGGTAGGGTTGGCCAGGAGGTGATTTTGTGACTCTCCAAACAGTCCAAGTTGAATCCAGGGGGCTTAGGGATCATCAAGGGCTTTTCTTATTATAGAACCACAGACTGGAGGAAGGATGACGAATGAGTTTTTGTGTCACATTTATTGGTCTGGACTCTTCACCCCGAGCCCCGACAGGCTGTAAACTACAGAAACTAATACAGGCTCAATTGTAATAGATGGTTACGTGTTCTCTCTCTCCTTCTCACCTCACTCTCCGTCTACGTCTCTCTGTCTTCCGCTCTCTCCCCTCTCTGCCTCAGTCTGTTGATCCAGGGCAGCAGTTCACATGGGAGCACTCCAACCTGGAGGTCAACAAGCCAAAGAACCGCTATGCAAACGTTATCGCCTACGACCACTCCAGGGTCATCCTCACACCCGTTGATGGTGAGAGTCACGATATGTTCCCCTTCATCCTCTTCACTGTTATCGTCCGCATCTTTACCCTCGATTAACTATTCCAATTGTGTCATGTTCTGTCTTTAAAACACATTTTCCCTTCAATCGTATGTAAATAATCCCAAAATGAATCATCTATTATACATCTGTAGTCTGATTGCTGTGCTTTACCAGGTCTCTCTTGAGAATGAGACCCCGTGTCTCAATGAGATTACCTGTCTAAATAAAGGTTTATTAATAATAATAATAACTGCAAAATAGTTAACATTCTTAACCGTTCCTCATTAAAAAAAAATATAACGAGGAGTATTCATTGGTTTCAATGTGGAATGTTAACAATGCTAATGAGCAGTTTGGAGGGAAGTTAAGAGATAAATGAAAAAGAATTTCTCACACAAGACAAGGGTGCAGCAGAGGAAAAATGACCGAAATTCAAAATGTCAAGGTATTCCTTTAAAGCGAGCTGCTGTCTATTAAAACAGACAGGAGGTTGGAATGCTTTTACCTTCTAGTGTTAAAGATTGTGAGGTTGGGTGCTCTTTGGTTTAAAAGGGTCATGTAATAATAATGTGGAAAAAAGACAGATCCAACACACTCCAGTTTTTAAGGAGTTTGTAACTTACAATTACGACTAGCTAAATTTTTGAGTACCTTGGATCTCTCTTTTTTCCACCTGAGCTATTTCCCCCATAATGCTCAGTGTGTGAGCATGTGGACGGTTGTAGAGCTGCTAATGCTTTTTAACGGGTTGCTCGCTGCAGGCGTTCCCGGTAGCGACTACATCAACGCCAACTACATTGACGGCTACAGGAAGCAGAACGCCTACATCGCCACCCAGGGGCCGCTGCCGGAAACGCTGAGCGACTTCTGGAGGATGGTGTGGGAGCAGAGGACCAACACCATCGTCATGATGACCCGCTTAGAAGAGAAGTCACGGGTGAGCGTCTCCTGCAGAATAATAACAAAAATGATAATGACTCTAATAATGATAACATTTATTTGCAGAGCATGTATCAAAGCATAGTAACGCAGTGCTTAAAAAGAGCAGCAGCAAAGAAAGCAACAAAGAATACTACATAATGCAAAATGGCAAATGCATAGAATAATTAAAACAAGAAAAAAACTGTATGCAAACTACAGTTCAGACAAGTACGCTAGTGTTTTCCAGGTGGAGGGTGGAGGTTTGCATGATTGGATTGAGTGAAACTACGTTGACTTTAAAAACTCCACTTGTTAACACCAAAGTGCTTAGTATATATACAATATTATATAGATACAAATTTATATTAAAGTCCTCAGGCTGGACTGTGGAAGATCACACTCAGAGAAACAGCTAGGCACTAGCCAAAAATAAATCGTACAGATGGTCATTAAAATGTTCAAATCAATTCCAAATTACATTGGTAATGAACACAGATAATACTATACATGCATGACTCACAACCCCATCTGAGCACAGGAAAAAATAACCACTGTATAAAAACACACTGAACACACTGTCCTTATTAAGAGCAGTGGCCAAAGAGCCAGCCTTATTGAGTGTATTTACATGCATGCTAAAATCACTATATGTCAGCTATCTTTTGGGGTTTCTCACAATTGTGATGAGAAGCTGTACGCAGAGTTTGATTTTTAGGCGTGGCACCCCATAAAATGGAACACTTGAAAATCTCAAATATGACCAGAGAATTGGTATGCATTAAGGTTCGACCGATACGTATTTTTGAAGGACAATTCCAATACTGATATTGTTGGATTGAAACTATTAAAAAAAAAAAAAAAGTATTCATTGTTTCAGGCTGGGAACAGCTTTGGCATTTAGTCTTGAAGAAATGCAACCTGTTAGGCCTTGAAACTATAGGCTGCATTAGCATTAGTATATCAGAATAGTCTATTGGCATGAAAGATTAGGCACTTTATGTACACAATTTTTGAAATAACTTTTACTTAGATTAGTCAAACTATTAAGGAAATATAGACATTTGAAAATTTACCATTTTACCATTGACTTCCATTGTGTACATGACAGCCAAATGCAAAATTTTGTCAAAAAATATTTTTTTGAGATATCATGAGCTGCATACAGGTCATCTACAATATCTACTGAACACGCCATTAAGACATTTACATGCACAGCTCAGTCAGTTTTGCAGATAACAGCATATCCACAAGCCTTGTAGATCGTTTTTGGAAAAGAGCATGAAGATGCCTGTGGGCAATTTTGGTGAAATTTGGACAGAGTAAAAGAGTTCATTCGTTTTACAGTTTTTCAAAAAAAGTAAGAGCAATGGACTTCATGATTCCCAAGTACTTGCAGTTTCCTCCATCTGTTAAGGTTTTAAACTTTAACTAACTGTTTTGGATTATACTGCCTTGCAAAGTTTCACACGTTTTTGTTCATGGGAAGGCAGTTTTACAACAAATATATTCATGCATAGTTGTGTGTAATCCATCAAAATGTCACATTAGAATCAGTTCAGATTAACGGCTTCCTGTAGACAACCATTGTATTATTGATCAATTCTTCAATAAATAGCCACTGGCAGATAGCCAATATATTGGTCTAACCCCAGTATACATACAAGCGCACTGACTGAGCCTGCAGTCACTCCAGTAGTACGGATGAGCTCGGCTGAGCAGCAGCATCACCCTGCTGGTGGACATGAAGTATGAGCCGTTCACATCCAGTCACATGGTAGAGGACTGCCAGCAGGGAAGGGACAGTGTATATGAGTAATGCTGTCAACCCTCCCTTACACTGTTAATATCCCCACAACCAAAGGGCACAATTGAGTGCCACAGCAGCGTGCAATTATTATTTGTGACAGAGACCGTCGGCCTCCTGCCAAAGCCAATATCACACATCTCTGGTTCAACCAGGGGTGCAGGGAATATTAGGTGCCCTCTAACCTCTGAGCAAGATAATGGCTGCTGGTGATAGCCAAATACAACCTTTGTGTCCTCAATATCCTGCTTGGAGTGTGAGGGACGTAGCAGTCTACATGTACCAGAATCAGTGCTGTCACTGTGAAAACACATATGGTTTTGAAAAAAAAATATGTGATTACTTTTAAATTACTCAGAAACATGTTTGAAGGGAAAAATAATTCGATTTTAAGAGTATAGGCATGTCATTTTACACATCTGGAAATAATGGCTAATAGGGATTGGACAATATATCGAAATTCAACATATCCCAATATAAAAATGTGACAATACGTGTGTGACAATGTGACAATAATAATCTGTTACAGATTACCTTTTGAAAGCAATCTTCCCAGCCCTGGGAGAGAAATACAGAGGAGAGACTACATCAGCAAGCCTCAGGAAGGTTTAGAGTTGTGTTTGTAGTGCAGAGTGCATGACTGCACCTGTCCAACTCCCTGATTCATAAATGAATATTTAAGCTTTTTCCCACCACCCTCATTAATATTTATGATCATCATGTTATGCTATGATGACTGACTTGACAGAAGTATCAAGCGCTCCAAATTTTGACCTAAAGGCCTGTCCTCCATTAATGACTACTGATGAGAATACAACTAGACTGAGGAGATTTATTTTAATATCGTGTAGACTGAGTAGAGCTAATAGTAGCTCATCTACCCAGCTAGTGCCATCCAGCACGAGTTCAGCATTTTGTCTTCTGAGACACAGCCGGCAACACACCAGGCCACAGCAGCCGGAGGACGTCATCACACCTCCCCGTCGTTCGCTCGGCTCCCACCAACTTAATGCAGCGTTCACTAATGTCACCGGCTGACATTTACAGTCTTAGCTTATCTCACTGGGAAATGTCTCATAACTCATTAAAATGTAATATGCGTCAAGGCAGTCAAACAAACAAAGCAACACTAAAGCATGTCAACCAACAATGGTGACGGCTGCAACGGCTATAGCTGACTAACCAAGCTGAATACAAACAAAACACCACCGTCACATATGACAATGAAAAGTAAAATGAAATCACCAACAATTGCTCACTACTACAACTTAACATTACTGCTAACATACACAAGGGCTACTACACTATCGTTACATCCTCAACAAAGGATTAAGTCCACTTACTACGAAGAAGTCCAACAAACAATATGCAAAACCTAAATCAAACAATCTAATGTTGTAAAAGGACACGACTTAGCTTATCAGGAAACCAGGGAACTTGAAATGAATCTTCTACTAGCTAGCCAAACACTTTCACAAGCTATTTGAATTGTAGAGAAAAGCTAAATGGAAAAATCAATCTGCTAGTGGAAAACTAGCATCAGCAGTAGCATCAGCTGGTCTATAAAGGTTACTACCACAGGTATTTCAGACACGACAGTTCAACAAGGACCTAATGAAAACACTACAGGCTCTTAGACACATCATCACTTGGACATGCTGCACCTTTGGCTCGCATTCAAAAAAATCTCATTAGCTAACAGATTTCTAGTGATTGCCTGTAACTCAGTGAGCTGTGTGTGATGTGTCCAGGTGGTGAACTGGCCCTTCACACCGCTTTGACCAGCGGCCCTGTGGCCCTGCACTAGGCTGCAGGCCTCCCCCAAACACACACACACACACACACACACACACACAGCAGCATCACCACCCACACCCTCCACCCGGGTCTATGGACCGTAAGCCCCCCATCTGTTATATCATCTGAAGCCTAGCCTACTGAGTCCCTCGGTCCCATGAAGCCAGCACTCATGTCCAACTGCCTGTCCCTGTCTCCCCTGTCCTCCCCAGAGTCTGTCCCTCCAAATTATATCCACTCTTGTTACTGTAATGGAGTAGCTTTTTTTGTGTACTTGTACTTTTAGAGTATTTTTTGAAGACAGTAATTACTTTTACGTAAGTATGTTTTGACTGAAGTATTATATGTTGCTACATTTTAACCCCTTGCACCCTGAGTTCCCCCTTAAATTTCCCCTTAAGTAGCTTCAAAGTTATAAAAAATACTTTTTCCATACTGTACGACAATGTTATATACATATTCTGTATCTGCTCGTTCCAACGCTTCATTGAAGCTGTAGCTGCTTATTTTGAGTGAAATATTCAAACCCAAGATGCCATTTTTTTATGGCTGCACCATTTCCCTGTAATTAATCATGACATATTTGGTATCTTTGAAAACCTTGGGATCTTGACTAGAATTTAAAATAAAGTTCTGTGGGCTTGAACAAAACTGGACTGCGAAACATGTTTGTAATGATGATCACGCACGAGGACCTTAGGGTAGAAACAGCATCCATTACAGAGACAAATTTGGTAGGCAAAAAAAAGTATCTCTCAATACATTTTCAATGAGCTACTTTTAATTTTACTGTAGATTTTCTCCCCATTAAATTTACTTCTGCTGAAGCCAAGTCAAATCAAGTGAAATTTACTTGTATAACCCTTAATCACAGTTACAGTCTAAAAGACCTTCACACAGCCACATTTTAACACAATGAATGGATTCTCAATGAGAACAAAGAAGAACTCCCACAAAAACCTCATTAGGAAAAAAAAAAGTAATATTTCAGCAGCAGTAAGAAAGATTTTGGTAGTCTTTCCACCCCTACTCACCCTTCTCTCCTCTCCACCACTCAGTTCTTCTCGCTCTCTCTCTCTCTCTCTCTCTCTCTCTCTCTCTCTCTCTCTCTCTCAGATAAGCAGGCTGTCTTCTTTCCCTTTCCCCAAATGTACAGAGATATCACTACAACAGTAGAGCTGTTGTGTGTGAAAAAAACACTTCACAGTGTTTACGTGTGTGTGTGTGTGTGTGTGTGTGTGTGTGTGTGTGTGTGTGTGTGTGTGTGTTTCTGTGTATTGTGCAGGTGAAGTGTGACCAGTACTGGCCCAGTCGAGGCACAGAGACATATGGGATGATCCAGGTGACCATGTTGGACACTGTGGAACTGGCCACCTACAGCGTACGCACCTTTGCCCTCTATAAGGTGAGTGGTTTTCCATGGAAGAGCAAGATCTACAGAATGATCTTGGCCTCAAATTAGATAAATGAATGAAATCTATGGCTTGTTTAATGTTGTTGTGAATAAAAGTTTGTAATGTCGGCCAATTTTATCCATTGATATTGCTATAGCAGTATAATTACTCAGTGCTGAATGTGCCATCAAGGACCTCTTTGGAAATAAGTGTTTTCATTCATGCTTTCAAGTGCCAGACTGCATTTCTGATGGAAATAAATGTTGTTGAGATTCCCGCATCAATCTGTGTGTGTGTGTGTGTGTGTGTGTGTGTGTGTGTGTGTGTGTGACCCTATGTGACTCTATGTTTTATGTGAGGCCATGAAAAAAAATCATGTCTTAAGTTTTGGTGTAAGTTTTTCACACCTGTATGTCAAATATAATGAAAGATTGTCTCAGAAACTTGATTTGTACTATAGGCAGGTTTAGGAGTGTTGATGGTACACACCTATTTTGCTGGGCTTTAAGTGTGTGTTTCTGCTGTAACAGAACGGCTCCAGCGAGAAGAGAGAGGTTAGACAGTTCCAGTTCATGGCCTGGCCTGACCATGGAGTGCCTGAGTATCCCACCCCAACATTGGCCTTTCTACGCAGAGTCAAGGCCTGTAACCCCCCAGACGCTGGGCCCATGGTGGTCCACTGCAGGTAAACCACCTCTCAAATCCAAAACACTGATAGTAGAGGAAGAAAACACTTTACTTTACCCAGGTTATGGTAGAAATGCTCTTTGGTAAAAGCAAAAGCTCTCTGTTCAATATTCTTCTCAAGTAAAGTTATAGTATTTCCTATTAAAGCTGCACAATGCAATTTTCACATGTTGGCGGCCCCAAATAGTAGCAGAGATAACTGTTTGAATTTTGATGACTTCAATACCCAGAAGTCCTGTAAGGTGACATTAGTAAACTGCACACAGCATGCTCATGTTTACCAACCCGGCCGGTCTGTGATGCTTTACACCAAAGATACCAAATGGACAAAAGAGGCAAAAGATCTAATGTTGGTGAGTCCAGCTTTCTCTGGACAGAAATTGTACATTTGCTGTTTAGGAGACTTCTAATTTATCACCTCCTGTGTGGAGATGTCCCGCCAGTGTCCATATCTAACACCAGAATTTGATTTGGGCAAATAAATCTATCACGTCCCAATGATTTTTATAAGTTCATGGCTTGTGCAGCTTTAACTACACTTAAATATTACAAGAGACCATAGACAGTGCTCCATCTTTAATACATTGACCTCTATGAAGTACAGAGTGTGTGGGCAATCAATTTTGGCTATTTTCTGCCCTCCTTACCATTCTGAAAGATGGGAGCAGTGGAGGTTGGCTCTTCGCTCGAAAGGAAACAGGAGGCTTGTCAGCAGAGATTGCAGGGATGGTTATTCCCAAATCTATGACATCGCACTATACTGAAAGTACACAATTTCATGCACTTCCAAAAGGAGATTTGAATTTTGATGTGGAGTCATGACATTTGAGATTTTGAGTCATGAGTATGATCTGATCACATTTTGTATAAAGAAAAGAAAAAAAAACATGGTGATTGATACATGTAGTGCAGTGATTCTCAACCTTTTTCATATCAAGGACCTCTAATTTAGTCCACATTAGGGCCACGGACCCCCATTTGGTGACATTTTTTCTCTCTGACCCAAATCTGATAACATTTTTACTGTTAGATATGATTTTGTCCAGAATCCCATGTCTATCTGTATTGTAGGTAGAGAGATAACAGTGAAACTATGATCAAAACAGTCATTCTTCTACATGCTCTAATTGTGTTAACTTCTTGTAAAATTAAGTACTGGTGAAGTTTAACAATTCATCAATTACCTGGGGACCCCCATGGAACCCCCTCAAGGACTCCTGGTGGTCCCCGGACCCCACGTTGAGAACCACTGATGTAGTGGAGTAAACTTATACGTTAGTAAACTTACACGTAAAGTAAAAGAATGTTGAGGAAGGAGGCTGAAATGTAGAGGAATAAATTCATGGTGTTCTCTAAAATGGAAATACTCAAGTAAAGTAATGCAATTTCAGCCATTTAACGCCACACCATGCCTCAGCCTAGAGCATGCCAAGAGCATAATAACCTGTCTAAAGAGTAAGAACAAGCTGACAAGTGCCAGAGTCCAACCCACTGCCCTGTGCATTTCATTAGACTGCAACTGCACCTATACAGTTACAACAAATGTGTTGCTCTGGCAGTGCTGGTGTGGGCCGGACGGGCTGCTTCATTGTAATCGAAGCCATGCTGGAGAGGATGAAGCACGAGAAGTCAGTGGACATTTACGGCCACGTGACGTGCATGCGAGCCCAGAGGAACTACATGGTCCAGACAGAGGACCAGTACATCTTCATCCACGAGGCGCTGATGGAGGCCGCGACATGTGGCAACACAGAGGTCCCCGCCCGCAACCTGTACGCCCATATCCAGAAACTCACCCAGATCCCCCCTGGAGACACCGTCACCGCCATGGAGCTGGAGTTCAAGGTAACAGGCTTGCTGGTTGCATTTGTTTTTTTGTTTTCTGGGGTGCATGGTGAGTCAAATACAGCTCAATAAAGTCTGTCTGCCTGAACGATGCGGCGGGAGCCAAGGGAAGAGGAGGGATTTTCATCTTCAGTCTGTATAACAGAGATGAATTCCCTCTCAGAGGAGGAGCATTCTGTGGCGAGAGCTTATCTTCAGAGCTTCAGATGAGAGGCTGAAGGAGAGGGAGAGAGAAAGAAAGGCGTAGGGGAAAGAGGGTGATAGCGAGAAGGAGGGCTGGGACAAACTGGCTGTCTGACAGTGTAAAGATAAAGGTTTATTGGGGCGGTTAGTTGACGTGGGATCGGCTGCAGCGCCGCACTGCACTCCGCTGGCCCAGCGGTCCCTCTGCTCGCTCCCTGCTGAGTGACACCAAACTGATTTAACCAGCCCCATCTTGTGGGGCACGCCACAACCCAAATTATTTTACGTTAACTTGTTCAAGCAAGCAGGATGGCTGTAAATCCGGACCGAGCATAATTAGGTTTTGATCCTCGGCTCACTGCAAATTTGTTTTGCAAGCAGTTCTCAAATTGACACTTGCTCTTGCGGTGCAGAGGAATCACATTAGGACCTGTCAGCAAAGCTGGCAGAAAAAACCCTCTCATTTGGGATATGGCTTTCAAAAGTTTTGTTCTCTTCGGTTTGATATGCGCTGGCACAGCCACGTCTATCTCGGCTCACAGTCGTCTCACATTTGTGCGGGTTTGTTCTGACTCCTCGATGTCTGCGTGGCATTCTCAGGATGGGGTTTTAACGCCGAGTGGCGTCGGGCTTTCATTTGAAGTCCGAGAACAAAGGGGATCAGCTCAAAGTGCATCATTTTCATGCATCAATAAGAGTGTGAGCTCCCCGTGCCCTCTAACAACCTTGTTCACACACCAGCACTCTGCGAAGATTGGTTATATTAGCACTTTAAAAGACCGGAGGCAGACTGGGGAGACGGTGGGCGTTGTTGTGAAGCCGCAGCGCAGTCACCTCTGGGCTAAGGATCGTGTGTCTGTACAGCAGCAGAGCCAGATGTTTCCTCATTCTGTCCACAGAAACTGGCCAATTCTAAAGCACATACCTCAAGATTCATCAGTGCCAACCTGCCATGCAACAAATTCAAGAACCGACTGGTGAACATCATGCCTTTCGAGTCCACCCGCGTCTGTCTGCAGCCAATCAGAGGAGTCGAGGGGTCCGACTACATCAACGCCAGTTTCATTGACGGATACAGGTATGCCTGCAGAAATCATTTTATTGTAAAATGGAATGAATAAAAGGTGCGGTCACACGCAGGAATGGGAGAGGGAGAAAGTGAGAGGGGGATGAGATATGAAAATTGCAGTGGAAAATATCAATTGGGGATGGTGGAACTAGTGGAAAAGTGAAATCTGCTCACACAGTCGCAGCTCTAATGAGCGAGGAGGTGGACCTTTTCTCTTGCGGCTGGCAGCAGTGAATTATGGGCTGACATGGAGTCCAGTGTTTCACTGCCTCCCATCCCTTTGTTGTGTCAGTTGTCAAAACAAATTGGTCTTATTGGCAGGGCTGTTCATTCTCTCGTATTTTTCCCTCCTGTAAATGGGTAGCCTGTTTGTGATAGGTGACAAGCCAGAGAAATAAACTGATTACTCTCTGTATTTCTATGAATCTGCTCCTGCCAATATCCACAAGACTCTTTTGTATGATTTATCCCACGTCACAAGGTGCCAAATTCAGGTCAGTCAGTCGATCAGTCATCAGACACTTAACCCCCATGTACCAGCACCAAATTGATATGCAGTACTACTGCAGTAATAATTGTATTTTTCTGGTTTGTTTTCTTTGGTTTATTGAGTAGTATGTATTTACGATATTTACGATAAAAGCAACAGTTCAGTTATTGTTAACAGGGTTAGGGTTAACAGTTCACAACTTTACTGTACTTTATGTTAAACTCCTACAACTCTTCCTTTGTACTCAACAAGACAAGCTGATCATCTGATTGCTGACCCCCCCCCCCCCCCCCCCCCCATTGCACACTCCTTCCCTTTATGTGCATGCCTTGCCTTCTCAGTTTCAGTTGCTGATGAGAGTCATCAATCTTTGACTAACTACTTTAACCGTGTGATCGGCTTCTCACTGATCCAATAAGCGATTGATATGATGCATTTTATGGGTTACAGTACCTCCTCACTGCCAGTCAGTATCTGTTGAAGAGTCCCTCCACCAAACAGCGCTCTCTCCAGTGTTACAGTCTGTACTAACATCAAATACAGCCACAGTTGATGCTGCACACCTAGCTAGGCGCTGTGGGACTGGACAGCATCTGGATTTATAGCCAATCTCAGGCCTCCCAGAGAAGCATCTCCTTTATGACAATGTAAACACTAATAGGAACTACTTTACTTTTAAAGGAGAGGCAAATGAATAAGGACTAGCCCTTTTTGCTTGCGATGAGGGCAGGGTTTCCTCGTTCTCAGCTGTCAGCACCTAATGAAGTCCCCCGGGCGCCTCCACCTAGGCGAGGAGGGGGAAGGAGGCAGGGGTGTCCTGTAATTCCTCTCTAATTCCTGTAGCAGTAATTAAGGGTGGATTGAGATACGGTGAGCTCCAGCGGTCTCAGCGGCAGGTCTTTAAAGTGAGGAGAGTGGATTAAGATGGCTTAGGGTGAAGAGGATGAACGCGATTACGACGATTTTTGGAGGTGTCCAGTGACCTCTATGTATATCAGCTGTAGTGATTCACCTCCTCTGCTGATGCAAGATAGGAATCCAGACACCAAGCTTACACTAGAATATCATTACTTCTACATTAGAAAAAGCTACAGTAGAATGCCACTGGTAACCTTGTGATGGCATTCCTTTTTATGGTTTCCTTGAGACGAACTGTGATTAACTGTGACTCAGATTGCAAGGTGAGTAATGTTCAGCAGTAGGTCTGACCCATCAGCCAAGGCTCTTCTAGTAGGATGTAAATGCATAAATCTGTTTTTAGCAACATGCATCTGACCACACACAACTGCTACTGGACACATTTTCCTCTGGAATCATTCAGCAGTGGAGGGCCAGAATAGCAAGTAAACTGACAGCACTGCCAGAGAAGCTGTCCAACCAACAAAATACAGCAGGTTTGGGCTCCAAAATGTATATTTAGTTGTTGTATTATAAAGTATCCAAATAACAGTTTCAGTGCTACAAGTTGCATCAGAACCAAACCTCAGACCAAAACAAGGGGCAGAACATGGAACCAAAATTGCCTCCAGCCACCGCTGTTAGAAAAAAATGATGGATGGACCACTGATGTGCACAGATAACATAAATACACAGTATGTGTGCTGCACTGGCAGTGGCACTCACATGTCATGCACAGAGGCTTGTGAGAATCACTGAAGCGCCCTCCTGCATGGTTGAACAGTGGCCCCTAGTGGCTATGTGGTGTAACTGCCTCAAGTGGATAGCCCAAAGCTGGACTGAGCAGCTTGGACGGCATCTGTCATCTTAACAGTGCTGTTAAAAAGGTTCTGCGTTCAAGCAAAGCCATTGAAATATCAGTGCACACATCACCGACAGCTGATTCATCACGTTTAAGTTTAAGGGGGCGTGTAAAATTGAATATTTAACACCTGAAGAAATCATTCAGCTGTAGTGGGTTGCATGGAAATGCAACCCACTATTCAGGGATTTCGTGGAGAGTTAACCCACCTGAACTGAGTTAACCCAGCTTTTTATAGATACAGTATAGTAGCCTCAGACTGACTAAGTTATATGAGGATCGGGTCTTTTAATGAAAAAACATACAGTAATCCTTTCTGATGGTTGTTTGCCACATGATGATCACTGACTGGAGATCATAGTTTGCCCACCTTTTTATTTACCACTACATCACTGCTGCTATTACTGCTGCTCTACCATTGCCAGTACTTTTATTACAATCAAATGAAAGCTGTGTTTGAGCACTGCAGCCTGCACCAGAACCAAAACTAGGGCTAAACAGGGACACACTTGGAATGAAAACCCAATTACACCACTGCTACAAAAAAAAAAAACCTCAGCAATAACATTGCCATATCTCTGTTCCAATTTTCCAATTTGCAGGCAACAGAAAGCGTACATGGCCACCCAGGGCCCGTTAGCCGAGACCACAGAGGACTTCTGGAGAATGTTATGGGAGCACAACTCCACCATCGTCGTCATGCTCACCAAACTCCGCGAGATGGGACGGGTAACACACGCATATATGCCCGTCTATACCCTCCGAATACTGCAGGACCCAGGGTTCTCACTGGTCATGGACTTTCTGGAATATCATATTCCATATAGCTGGAACAGGTGTATTCCAGTCAGGGGAAAGTCAGGGAATTTGAGAAAGTCTCTAAGGAAGTCAGGGAATTTTACAAATTAGTCACTTTACAGGAATATAGCATGTATTTCCAACTTGCTTCACATATTCATTGCATTAGATGATGGTTTTCAGCGAAACCAGACAGAAAAAAAAACATTTTTACACAATGGAAGTGCTCAAACTTATTCTGGAAAGTCATGGAAAAGTAATGGAATTTTCCATCAGAGTCATGGTGGGAACCCTGATGAGCAGATATCACATGTGCACACGCATAAGCACACATACTATTATTACTTTTCAGCACTGTGTATATACTCTTCAGTAGATTATATCATATGCAATTGTTATTATTCCAAGTGGTCTCGTCTCAAAGGCTGTTATGTGCATCACAGATTCTGACCCTTCCATCCCTCCTCTCCATAGGAAAAGTGCCATCAGTACTGGCCTGCCGAGCGCTCCGCACGGTACCAGTACTTTGTTGTGGATCCCATGGCTGAATACAACATGCCTCAGTACATCTTGAGAGAGTTCAAAGTCACAGACGCCAGGGTAGGTCCTCCTCGGTGGTGTTTTACTGTAGTTAGGGGAGAGCGGGGCATGTTGTCACACTTTTTACTCATTGATGTATTTCTCAGTAGTGCCTTACTACTGAGATACAATATATATTTTTCTAGCTAGATTAAGGTCTTCTCTTAAAAAAATTGCATTGTTACATTTTGAATAATTTACTGGAAGAAAAAGTTGTTACTGATGAAATACCACTTGACAACTTGTAACAACTTAGCCCATGCCAGGGCATGTTGTTACACATGACAGGGCATGTTTTCACATAGACATAGACATTTATAAGAAAAAAATGAGACTTAGACTGTTGTATTCAACATAGGTAACCTCTTATTAAGAAAGTAAGCATTTTTGTAATTGGACTTTTGGCTCTAAAATATTTAGTTTCAGAAATAAAGCCACTGAGACAACTTACCCATGTGACAACTTGCCCCGCTCTCCCCTACATGAGGTAGCAGCAGGGAGACGGGTTCAGCTGAGGTTATTTCAATTGGGAAGGACACGCATGCCACGGCTACGCTTGTCCGTTCAGCACAGGATGTGGTCTGGCTCATGGGATCACAGTGCCAGAAAAATCCAATATGGGAGTGTTCAAACCTGCCCGGTGTACTGTCGGGATTGGGGGATAAAAGTCACATTGAGAAGACAAGTGTAGCAGCGGCAACAGAGAGCAATCTCTCTTTTTCCTGTGTGATATCACCAAGAATCCATTTAAAAGCACAGAGAAGGTACATTATGAAATATGAAATTTTGAAATAATAAAATATAAAACAAAAGTAGTGAGGGAGAAATAGCTAAAGACATCTATAACCACAACTCAACAACACATCTTTTTAAAGCACATTTAAAGATAAACAGTCACTCTTCCCTTAAGCCCAAACGTCCTCAGGATTGTGTCGTTACCCCATATTTCAACATCACATCTATACTTCAGCTCTCATATAGCCCAGGAGAATTATTGGCTATGTATTGCCCAGTTTTAGACCAAGCAGTAAATACATGATATCATATTTAAACAATGCAATAACAGCTGTAAATATCAAAAGTATGCACCAGAGAAGTCCATATGTACTAAGCTAAGACATGTTCACATTGTTCAGTGGGTATTCATGGTGTTAACTTGCATCTTGAGTTCAAACTCGGACAATGTAGAACCATGAGGCAAACAGCAGCTGGTCCAAAACAGTTTCTAATATGATGCCTCCCCCTTTTGAATAAAGACAAAAGAAGTGCATAAAGAGAGTAGTGCAATCTTTCTTCTTTGAGAAACTCATAAAATATCAAGTCATTTTTGTCCTCCACAGTTTCTGAGGTCATCTGTGCTTTAATCTCATCTCATTTAGACAACTGTAACTCGCTCTATTCCTGCCTTAGTCAAAAGTCAATCTCATGTCTCCAGTGGTTACCAGTTTGATACAGAATTATTTGGGGGATTTTACTGGTGACATTTAAAGCACAGCTAGGGCTTGACCATAGCTACGTTACAGACCTATTAGTTCCCTATTAGTTGGAACCCTTCTGATTGTTCCTCAGTCTAGGCTCAAGGCTAAAGGTGATTGATTCAGGCTGTCCTCAGTCTTAATCAGTCAGTTTCAGTATGGCTGGAATAAAAAATGTTCACTGGCAACAGCCTTCTGTACAGCATGGTTTGCATGGATGGTCCTGACTATGAGTAAAAGGAGTACGCTGTGTAAGTACTGAACAGTGTTCTGATCGCATAACTGGATAGAATGGATAGAACAGTCATTCCCATTCAAATCAATGTTCCTGGATGGTCGGAGTGGCGGCCATTTTTAAGTGCCGTTGGACTAGCTTCTGTATAAACCGACTTACAGCAAGTCACTGAGGTGAGAGGTTTTACAGCAAAGACCAAAGGAGCTTCTGTGTGTGGACAGTGTGACAGACTTCACAGCCTTAATGCCCAGACTTGCCTTGTCACCCTAGCAAGTAACCCTTAAATATCCATAATGGCCATTTTATGCTGTACTATCCAAATTACCATAGCAAACAGTGGAAGGACCATTCTATCCATTCTACTTCTGTGATTCAGACCTAGGAATTGTGTGTTAGTCACTTGTTTGCCTCTGTTTTCCTCAGGATGGTCAGTCAAGGACCATCAGGCAGTTTCAGTTCACTGACTGGCCAGAACAAGGTGTGCCAAAAACTGGCGAGGGCTTCATCGACTTCATTGGCCAAGTTCATAAAACCAAGGAGCAGTTTGGGCAAGATGGACCAATCACTGTGCACTGCAGGTAACTGTGTGTGTGTGTGTGTGTGTGTGTGTGTGTGTGTGTGTGTGTGTGTGTGTGTGTGTGTGTGTGTGTGTGTGTATGTATAATGGTCCCCAAGACCAACAATATTCTGGAGAACCAGTACCTTCAAAGCCTACTTAGCGTCAGACCAAGACCTGAAACATCTGACCAAATGGTTACTACAGTTTGTTTTCTTTGGTCTGAACCATAGTGGAAAAAATGTGCATGTTTGTATTTGGCTCATTTAGGTTCACACTGCCTAATTAGAAGCAAGCCAGGACTTGTAAACAAAAGTCACATGGACTCACAAGTAGCTTGTTTATTGGACAGTTTTGGTAACCTGTCATCTCACCAGGTTATTAGACTTCATTCTCTGGGGTTCATACCAGTTAAGAACACATGAAGAATTGGCTGGATATGAGCATCAGTCCAGACTGCGGTTTGCTCTCAGTGCATTTTGTTATACTAGGCTTTCCAAGCATGAGGAACTGCTGGCTATCAGGTGTCAAAATCCTTCCTAACAAACCGCACCACTATCCTTCCTAACAAACCGCACCACTATCATTCCTAACAAACCGCACCACAGTTCTCCTGTTAGAGGACCTGTTTTCAGGCATCTCAGTGCGGTTATTTGGTGCTGAGTTCAAACCAGCCCAAACATGCTTGATGTGAAGACGCCCTGAGATTACGACAAGAATTTACATAGACCTTAGACCCAGGCTTTAGACACATGTAGCTGTAACTTTGGCCTAATGCGTTTACACGTCTGAGGATATCACCACTGTTTTCTCTGTAGAAACGTATGATAATGAAAATAGCTTCACACCAGGATCAATGACAGTATTGTCAGATTCAGTTAAGAATGGTTCCCCTAGCTTGCCAAGATCCAAAGGAAATTTTCAAATGTCCCGATTGAATCACAATATTACCTAAGCAAGTGCAAGCAACTATCAAAGTGGCGATATCCGGTAATGCTTAAACACACGAGCGCATGTCGAGTGTAGAGTAGATGCTCCAGCTTCTTGTTCTGGAGGATGACGGCCAGAATTGTACTTACAGTTGTACTAAGAGAGTTGTGCGAATTCTTTGGGTGGCTCTACGTGAACTTGCATGTAGACGGTGTGTGTCGTACTTTGTTATTTTGCAATTAAAGTCTTAATTGTGTGCTGGTCCACTAGTGCTGGTGTTGGGCGCACCGGTGTCTTCATCACCCTGAGCATCGTGCTGGAGAGGATGAGGTACGAGGGAGTGGTGGACCTCTTCCAGACCGTCAAGACGCTGAGAACTCAGAGACCAGCCATGGTGCAGACGGAGGTGTGGTGCGCTTCTCATTTATCACCAAACACTAACAGTGCCATTGCTTACAATTGTTAATATGCTGTTTTTGTTTCTCTCTTTCTTTTTCACATCATTTTGCACATCTTGAAATAATTGGCGACAGTGATTGTAGATTATCAAAGTACAATACAAGACTTTTTAAAATGATTACTATATCAATGCAATATCTCAAGATGTCATTACATCATCCGGTAATTTATTACATTAACAGGTTTTATTACATTCAATCGACCCATTTAGAGGGACATTTTATTACAATTTGATGTTATTTCATTATCAGGTGTTTATTACAAGAAACCAAACCCCTTAGTTTTATCCCAGAAATGTCCTTAATTTCTACATTACATGACATTAGTCATCCATTAAAATTAGAGACTCTAGTAATTAAGGGATTTTTCATGCCTTTTGTGCATGGTTTACAGAGTTATTAAGTGGAAATTAATGGAAAAGTTCCTGTCTCCCTGGATTTTTCCGTTAAATTATAAAGGAGTCAAGATTAAGGGGTGGTTAAGGAGGTTTCTATGGGATCTCCTCCATTAATAACTCCCTTAATTAATTTTAAGGGGATTTTGCATGAATTAAGGGGTGAATTTATGTAAATTAATGAAAATGTATGGTTGTTTTAAGGGATCAGCTCCTACAGGCCTTCAAAAACCAAACCCTCATTAAAATGTCTCAGTATTCTTCCCTTCTCTATCTCATTACTGCTGTAATTCTAGTTTCCCACTCCCAAACTGACTGGAATCGCACTATTTTGGGTTCCCAGGATCAGTACCAGCTGTGCTACCGGGCCGCGCTGGAGTACCTGGGAAGCTTTGATCACTATGCAACATAACCCCGCCCGGACAGCACCTTCAGAAGAGTCGGGTGTCCCCTCTGAGCCATATCCACTCTGCTACATCAGTCCCAAGGCTAACGAGGAGGCGAGGACTGATGAGGAGGCGATGCCGGCAGAAAACAGGGGAGATGAGAGGAGAGAGGGAGTGAGAGAGGAGAGGAGAGGAGAGGGGGATGAGAGCACGTTTCTGACCGGACAACCCCTCCTCCTGGACTGGTACCATGAACCTGCTATAGACCCTACACCAAAACCTCCCAAAAAACAAACAACCCTAAAGACTTTCGGTATATGCCTCATTCTGATTCTTGACTGAATACTCCCATCGCTCCCCGATTTCTGCCTCCTCCTGATAGCAAAAATTATTTTTCTGCTATTTTTCATTTATATTCATTATTAATATGTTGATATGAATATTTAGAATTTATTTTGTAATCATTTACACTGGTTATTATGCGTCTTAATGGGTCTTATTTTGAAATTTTATTGCTTATCTTCTTTTTTTTATTAGCACTAAGGACATGTATTTTCAACATGCTCCGAGTTATTAATACTGGAGAGCGCATACTCAGAGCTGCTAATGATTTTATTTTCTACCATAGATATGATATTCTAATGTTATCATTACTCAGTTGGTCTTATTTAGTGGGACATGTGGGACAAAGTTTTATAAGTCTTTTGACTTCCTGTCTTGATATCCAACAGAATGATTATATCTACCAAACAGATCAAACAAAGAAACAGATAAAGTTTGTGAACTATGAAATAAACCTATGGCTATAAACGTGCATAGACTATTGACATTTGAAAAACTACTACCATGTACAGATTCTGAGTTTCTTGTCCATAACTGTTGACTAATTTTCTCAATGCCTGTTGTTCAAAGACCTTCAGACTCCCAACAAAATAAAACTATTGTGAAGGTTGTGTGTCCTGCAAGAGCAGCACCATAGTTGTCACCTCCCTTGCTGACATGGACTCAGGTAGACTAAATACAAACAGCCTGTTCTCACAAAATTTTGTAAAATGAGCACGATGTCTTAAGGTATATTATGCAGGATTTCCCCCCACGCTTCATGTTGTTTAGCCTCTGTGTTCATTCTCCCCGCATCCTCTCACCACCAGTGTGAACGACATGCTAGCAGACATCAGTTGGGTGAAACAGCAACAGAGACTTCCTCGTGTCATATGGACTTACAGAAAACATTACTCAACATACAGTAAAGATAATAAATGTAATAACAGTGATGGATATCTTACATGTCGATAGTTTGCCAAGCAGGCTAACTAGCAAACATTACCTAGCTAAAGTAGGAGGCTGTCCAGATTGCCAGTCCAGGGAAGTGGTGACAGAGTGTGGTCATTTAAAAATATTTTAAAAAGTAAAGTCCTGCATAGTATTCCTTCAAAATGTGAATACGTGCTTTGTACACGAAAAGTGAGAGAAGTATGTTTCCCCACTAGGAAAGGATTATGTGGAGGAGACACGCAACTAGAAACAAGAAGTTTAGCATTGAAATAGCGTGGTGGAAAGTAAGGGTGTAGAGGACAAGACGTTTTCTACTGGGAGGGAAGTTTTCATTTTCAGAGAAAGTTTTTCTTATTTAACCATGACCAAAACCATAACCTAACCTTAACCAAATTGTTTTAGTTGCTTAACCTTAACCAAAGTTTTAGGTGCCTAGCTTAACCCTAACCTTGTTGTTGCCTAAATTTAAGCTAACCTTAAGTTTAGGCAAACAGTTAGCGAACCTTTTTACGTGACAAACAGAAGAAAATGCAGTGTCCAGTTCATGGTACTGTCACATAATCCTTTCATGGTGGCGGAACGTAATCTTCACATAATTTGTGTCCACGACATATCATTTGCGTTTCAGAGCTAGTGCTCATTTCACAAATTTTTGTGAGATTGTGTTGATACAAAAGTAGCCAAGACGGTGCCTGGTGGTGGTCTGACAAGCAAGCCGAGTCTGGACAGCACTGCGTTACTTGCTGGACCACATATACTGCATCTGACATGGCCCTTGTACAGGGAAGTGATCAAGTGATACTCACACATTTCTGACTATCCTGCTGATCTTATGAACTCCGCCTTTCCATTTGCAAACACCTGGCTTGACATAGGCCAGGAGACAACAAGCCAGATAAACTCTGTCTCTATCAATGGGTCCCCATTCATGGTATTACAGCTAAACTATTTTATCACTGTGGTGCAGAAGGACAGACTTGTAACTCAAAGCAGCATCAATGTGCGGTGGTGGATCTCTATGGTTTTCACTGGATAAGATCACAAAGTGAGGTGAATTTGAATGAGGTGGACTATGTTAAGGATTCATTTCGCTTTGTCTTTGAGACGTGCTGTGGGGGTCCAATCTGTTGTGTACATGATCTGTTTTCTATTTGTTAATAAAAAGGAGAGAAAAAAAATGTCTGGAAAACCTTGATGTTAATAAAGTTGAATAATTGGGTTTTTAATATAAAACCGGCGCCTTTTTTTTCGTGCTTCTTTTTAGCTCTGTGTAAATATGGTGTGAATTGAAGTCCAGTGGACCTGCAGCCCTCCCTGTCACTCAAAGCAGATGGCGGAAATATTGCAGAGTTGCATAACACACACACACACACGCACACACTCCTCTCTCCCTTCCCTCTTTTTCTCTCCCCCTTTCTCTTTCCCTCTGAATGAAGAGCTGAAAGAAGTGTTTTAAATTAATTCTGTTTCTGCATTTGTCAGGCAAGTTTCGGAAGTGAATGCTAGCTCAACAACTTATATGCCAGAACATAATAATAATAAGTTTACGTTTACAAATTCTGAATGAATTAGTGTGTGACTGATATGGGCTTTTGAAGATGGAATAAAACTTTATTGTCCAACCTAGGTGGGAAAATCATCTTTTGGCACATGACAATAAAGCAACATGACAGAAGACAGTAGTGCATGACAACCAGAGAAAACAGTAAGTGCAGTTTTAGTTCTTCTAGTTTTTATGCTGGTTTCCATTGATTTCCATTCCAAACAGATATTGAACACAAAAATGCTCTCTATCTGGCTAACATAAACCCTCTTTGAATCCCTTTCAGTTTCCTCTGACTGGTTTTCTTACAGATATCAGCATTGTCTGTGAAGCTCAGTCTGTCATCAACGTGTGTTTCCTTGTACCTTAAAACATTTAACATTTTCCACAGGTTGGTCACGTAGGATAAGTGTTGGGACTGGATCCCCACGGTTCAGAATAAATTCCTTTGTTTTGATCATCAAGGAAGTGGATTTAGACCAATCCAAAAGCCTGGAAGCATGGTCAGAGCGGTCATGATCATCAACAGCCCAAACCAGGGCGGTGTCATCAGCATATTTGCATATGCAGTTTCATCTCATAGGAAACAATAAAGATGATAAAACACAAGCCCAAACAACCTTATCAGACAACACTCATTTCACATAGACATTTTGTGGGCAGTCAAGTAAAGGTAAATTTATTAGATTTTTACTGTCCCATAGCACAGAAGGACCATAATATCTGCAGGAGGTTGAGCAATACCAATGACTCGACGATTACTTGGCCAGGTGCTGAGACTTCTTGCTTTCAACACTCACTTTTCTGTCACATTTTGGAACAAAAACCTCTGCTGTAATTAGCCTACTCCTTTCTATTGTGAAAGTTTGACTTTATTTGGGTCAATTACAGGCCACCATAGCTCAAGGGGACAGGAGTGATCAGGGGGCTGTGCCTGAGACTTGTGTAGGAGGAGAAAAGTTCTATCAGTGTCTAATGATGTGGTGATAATTGCAAAAAAATATATTCATAAATGTAGCTTCTATAAAACACCCCCTATATTAGAAGCGTTTAAGTATTGGCTATTTTTCTGCAAACCTTAAAACAAATTAATGGTAAGAATGCTCTCAAACCCCCTTACCTATTTGTACTACAAGATGTATTCTATTTATTTAGTTTACTTGTTTATATTTTATTTAATTTGTTTCATTTGTTTATTTTATTTTGATTATGGTTCTGTAGACACGTAACAAATGACTTATTACTCCACTCAGTTTACATTTGTTCAAAATTGAAATTGCATCCAGTATTTCCTATTTGAACTTGTAATAAAGCATTAAAAAAAAGGTTCTATTGATGTTGTTGCAATTCCACCTGGTTTCCAAGGTCAGAAGCTGCTGTAGAACTATGTGTATCTGCATTGTATTAAAAACTGAATAAAATCAGTGAATAAAATAAATAAATAGGTCAGTGCCAGTGTGCAGGATCTGTTGTTGAATCTGTTCACCAACGTGTTAAATGTCAGTTTTCAGTCTATTTTCTGGCCTCATTCAAATGAATGGGAAGTAAAAATCTGAACGCTACAAACTTGTCCAGCTGCATCTGATCTTGGTGAGTAGTTTATATTCTGGTTTTCATGGCGGTCAGGAGCCGAATAACCCTCATATTAAAACTAAGTGGATGGCATATATGTCTGGATATTTAACTCAGATGTAGGTTGTAGGAATGTATGTATGTATGTATGTATGTAGATATGTATGGATGGAGGTATGTATGTATGTATGTGTATATTCAGTACTTTTATACTTTATATTTTATCGAGTCTATTTTTTAAGCACCTTTTAGGGAGTTTCCCCCTGAAAATCTAATTTTACTGCTGTGCAATGACAATAAAGGCATTCTATTCTATTCTAATGACAGACTCTTGACAGATCTGGATGCAATGAGGTGATACAGTCAGTCAACTGATGAGGGTCCCTGCCGGTCATCGCTCTCCTTGTTCCAAGCTTGGATTGTCTTTACAGTAGGTTTATCCCTTTTCACACACAGTCTGTACTTGGGAAGGAGATGGATGATCTGATTAGACAAATATCAGCCCCATATAACAGCAAACAAACATATGAGTCTAAATTTAGCCATATAAGGGAAACAAAAGAAAGACAGGGAGATACATGCAAATGATGTGTTACAGCACTATGCAAAAGGATTTTTGTATGAAAATTAAACTCACAAGTGGAAATCCACAAGTGAGTGGGCACCATCATTTAAAAGGTCAATCACTAGGTGTTTTCTTTAATTATCATAATATATATCGGAGGAGCGGTCTATAGGAAATAAGGCGTTGTGATTGGCCTGAAGTGTACGGAAGCCCCTCCCTCCTCTGCTTCATGTAAACAAACACACACTGGGCATGCGTCACTGGAATAATGGAGGACTATCTTTTCTACCCGGACTGATGATGTCTGTATTTACACTCTACTAGCAGTGATCTGAGGAGAAAAAACAACTCATCTACATTTCAGCGCATGTAAGTTTATGTTTACCACTTTAGCACTGACTCGTTTGCAGGAAACTAGGAGTAATTCCAAGTTTGTGCACAAGAAACTGACGGTCAGCAACAAGACATGTTTGCTAGTTGGCTAGCTGAGAGCGGAGGCAGCTGTCAGATCTCTGACTCTTCTGCACACTTAGCGGTTGCTTCTTTTTTGAACAAATTATCCCCAGTTTTTACAGGGCGACTTGTATTGCCTGCAATTGCCAATAACTTCCTGTTTACTTGTGAATGTAGTCATGGTAGGGTTATTGTTGCCTACACTTTTTATTCCTGACGTGTAGGACAATCTAGCCAGCAGATAGCATGTTAGCTAACTGGCTAGCTAAATATTTTTCCGAGGAAGAGGACTGTCAGTGGGCCCTGGTTTTAACAGACGTGGCATTCAGCCAATCACAAACATAGAATCAGGTTTAGTCAGGATTTTGTCCAATTACAGTTGCGAGTGGGCGGGTCTCTAAGTCTCCACTGTTTTGCTAGTAACTCGGACTGTAAAGCCAGAGAGAGCGTTAGATAGCCTGTTTGCGAAAAGATAAACACCACCTCTGTTGGCTAACTACTTTATCATAGCATTGTTTTGCAAGCAACTTGTAACGTAACATCACATATGTAATGTAACTAAACTTTTCTGAGATATATTTTTGGTCACGCCTGTGGAACTTAGTAACGTTAGTGGTGAAAAGGGGAAGACAGGTCGCCACAAAGTTAGTGATACTGTACAAAGACAAGTTGGGTCAAGGAGGGTCTGTCTGTCCTGGTGGGTCAGTAAAGTACTAGCACATGACCGTGAATCCCATTATGACACTAAATGCACGCAGTTTGGGTAACAGCCTGAAAAAGTTGAAGAAACTCTGCTTTACGGTGATTCTGATACACTGTCCACTTGAAGGTGTTAGCTAGCAGCTAATGTTAAATACTAAATAGTCTAAACTGTACAGGAATGCTATACAGGAGTGCAAAAAAATTTACATGAATTGGTCTCAGTGGCATTGGTGCAGACACAGGCTCACCATGTCTGTTTAGCCCTGTTTAATTTCATTATTTACACATTATGCCACTTTTAGACTCAGAAAATATGTATATGTTCTACAATGCACACAAAATATTTCATGCATGTCATCTTATGTTTAATCTTGCTGCTATTGAAAACTTGGTTATGTTTGTTTTAGTATTAAATAACATACTGTATGACCAGGAAATGTTCATTCCCATGTTCCATTGAGCAGAGGGTGCAGGTCAAAGTAACAGTCCCAGGATGACCACAGACACAGCAGCCCCAACTGCCGGCTCCAGGATAATGACCTTTAACCCCTCAAAGGAGGAATTCAGAGACTTCAGTCGGTACATTGCCTACATGGAGTCACAAGGAGCACACAAGGCCGGAATGGCAAAAGTAAGTTTTCTGATATTTTCTTATTCTTTTTCAGGATTTCATGATGTTTGATTGTTTCTTCTGCTTCCATTGATTAGCTACACAGGGAATTGAACCCCTAACCCTGGCAGTGTTGGTGCCTTGCTCTACCCATTGAGCTACACAGGACAGGACCACAAGAAAGTGATGCCGATCATGGAGAAATCTCAATGCTGTCTTTGCAGGTTATTCCACCTAAAGACTGGAAGCCCAGGCGGACCTACGACGACATCGATGACCTGGTGATTCCCGCTCCCATTCAGCAGGTTGTGACCGGCCAGTCGGGCCTCTTCACACAATACAACATCCAGAAGAAACCAATGACCGTCCGCGAGTTCCGCAAGACCTCCAACATGGACAAGTCAGTCTTTACATATTCAGTTAAAAAAACAACAATTTTATGTATCTGCATGACTGAACATTGTTTGTTTTACACACGATGACTGTAGGATTGCAGTGTGCTTTTAACGGGAGGTTCAGGATTTTTAGAAGTCTGTCCTTTTGATCACCAGTCAAGCTCCCTCTAAGGACCTTTTTAAAGGTTTTCATGATGGTGTATTACAGTATATATTCCCTTTGAATGTCGTCAGACGGGCATTGGTAAGTTATCGGTAGGAGAGGTTTCTAAAAAAAACGTTGCCTTACCTTTTAAAATCATTTTTTATTGTACATGAGTACAGCTGAATGTCCTGAAAACATTTGTCACTCCAGGTTCTGTAATCCCCGATATGTGGATTTTGAAGAGCTGGAGAGGAAGTTCTGGAAGAATCTGACCTTCAACCCTCCTCTCTACGGAGCTGATGTCAGTGGAACCCTCTACGATCCAGTGAGTCTTCAATAGGGTTGAGCCATTGGATAGTTCTATGATCTGGACCTGACATCTCCTCGCTGTGTTTATGCAAACCTTTTAAGTTTGTACTCACACTACCAACCCATTCTTCTTCGTCTCCTTTCTTGCTTTCCTTATCAGTTAAAGCAATACTCCACTTAGTTTTAACATGGGGGTTATTTGGCACTTGACCGCCATGAAAACCAGAATATAAACTCACCAAGATCGGACGCAGCTGGACGAGTTTGTAGTGTTGGGATTTTTACTTCCCATTCATTGATACCATTTAGGAGAGATAGTTCCTGTTTGGGAGACCGGATCTACTTTTATTTGTCAATACAAATTTTAGTGTAAAGCAAGAATAGAAATGCAAAATGACGACGGACCCAAGATTGCTTTATTGTCTTAAAAGCAGGATCTGTTGTTGAATCTGGTAGAAGCTGCTAAGCCTCTCGATAATGTCTTGTTTGTCGTGTTTGTTTACGGTAATTATACTAATGTCTCAAAAGTCACTTGCCTTACGTATACGTTAATCCTCCCTCACAGGATGTAACTGAGTGGAACATCGGCCATCTGAACACCATTCTAGACACTGTGGAGAACGAGAGCGGAATCAAGATCAAAGGAGTGAACACGCCATACCTCTACTTTGGGATGTGGAAGAGCACCTTCGCCTGGCACACTGAGGACATGGATCTCTACAGCATCAACTACCTTCACTTCGGAGAGCCCAAGTCCTGGTAAGGTCACTCTAACAGATCCTCACACTGTCTTATACAGAAAAGAAAAAACAAGTTTCTGCCAAGTGTCAATCCAGAAACCTTTTCCCCACATTGTGGCAATTGCTTGTATAGCTAGAATTGAAAAAGTCCAGTTATTCCTTGAAATTTCTGTCTAATAGAACTGGATTCATAGGAGTTCCACCACAACATACATCTAAATGTTAGTCAAGTACTCATGAGTTGCAGTCACATCAGTGTTTTGACACTGCCATGACTTCCAAAACAGCATTCCATTATAAAAACAGGCTATACAACAAGCAAACATCCCACCTGACTTTGGAAGGAAAAGAAAGATATCTAAAAAAAAAAAAAAAAAAAAAAGACCCTTACTCTCTGCCAACAACATCGCTGATGCCACTAAAGTCTGCAGATACAATCCCCATATCTGTTATTTCGTTTTATATACTGTACATAACCTGCTACATCACAGGTATATTTGCTTCAAAGCCATGATAGTATTTCTGATATTTCTACGGTTCTGTTCTTCCACAGGTATGTTGTCCCACCAGAACATGGGAAACGACTGGAACGACTTGCCAAGGGTACGTAATGGGTTCCCACAGGGACTCCTTTATTATTTGGATTTTAGTTCACCAGGCACAAGTTTCAATATTTGTCCTAAAGCTACAGGTAAAATTGATCATTTGCATTGTTTTTATCTGAAACCACTGGGTACCATTACATTGCAATAACAAGAAATATGTCAAAGTACTCCCTTTATACATTTGATTTAAAAATATCCAAATGTTAGGGATGGGACGATATGCTTATCTCACCATACTATTCAATACGTGATATGGGCTTCACGATTCAATACAACCACAAAACGATGTAATAAATAAAAGTTCAGTGACAACAAAGTCTGAATATGCAGAATTTTGTTTATTTATGAGCCACAAATCTTTCTAGCGATGGCATTGTCTTGCTAGAATGTAAACAACAATTTAAAAACGTCATTACAAAGTGACTAATATGATTTGGATTGAGAGCTTTTGAAACTGTGATGCTCAAGCGTCTCATTTGTGATTACTACAGCAGAATAAAATGCAGCTAATATCACGATTCATTTTTCTGCCCCACGATACGTATTGTCACATTTTTGCTTCGCGATATATTGAATTTGAATTGAATTGAATTATATATACAGTATATATACATAATCACAGTCATACTTTTATGTATTACATCGTATCCTGGTTGTATTGAATCGTGAACCCCATATCACGTATCAAATTGTATCCTGAGTTAAGCACATCGTCCCATCCCTATTAAATATAGACACTCAGTAAGACAGAATTCGTTAAAAATGAAATTGCTGATGGCTGTGCTTACAGGTTTCTTTCCTGGGAATGCTCAGAGCTGCGAAGCTTTCCTGCGGCACAAGATGACTTTAATCTCGCCCTCAATTCTGAAAAAATATGGCATACCATTTGAGAAGGTGACCTTTCATTCACTTGATGTCTCTGCTGAAGTCAATATAATAAACTTTATTTATATAGTGGAGTAGTTAGAAAGAGCTTAACAAACAGGCAGTGAAGACAAACAAGTAAATCAAATAAAAATGAATTATGAATATTATTATTATATTATTTTCCTGTATGTTTTTTGGTGTTCAGGTCACTCAGGAGGCTGGGCAGTTCATTGTGACGTTCCCTTTTGGTTATCATGCTGGTTTCAACCATGGCTTCAACTGTGCTGAATCCACCAACTTTGCCACTCAACGATGGATTGATTACGGCAAACAAGCAACACTGGTACACCAAAGCTTCATGAATATATTAGTGATCTCAGCTGCTAGAAATGGTCAATCTCAGGTGGTAGGAAATGGCTGCATCTTGTGTATGTGAAGATTGTGTTCATGGTGTCTGAGTGCGAGTGCACTTTTCTGTGTCAAGTGCACTTTTCTGTGTCAGTCTAACTAATATACCTTCACATCTTCTTTTCCTCCCAGTGTTCCTGCCGTCAGGACATGGTGAAGATCTCCATGGATGTGTTCGTACGCAAGTTTCAGCCAGACCGTTACAAGCTGTGGAAGGCGGGGAAGGACAACGCGCCCATCGACCACTCCAAGCCCACGCCAGAGGCTGCCGAGTTTCTGAAAGGAGAGAAGGTGGAGCCGTTAAAGGAGAGTCCCAGCGAGGCCGTAGTCCAGGATGCCACAAATACAAATACTGTCCAGGATGAGAAAAGGTCTGTATTCACGCTCACTGCGTTGACTTTGGGAAAGCCATCTCTACTATTGTTACCAGTTATTCCACTATATTTTTCCTGCAGTTAGGGGCCACTAATGCTAGATGTGGAAAAAATTATGATACCGTCCAATGTACCCCACTAAAACACAAACTATGATAGGGCCAGTAAAATAAAAGTAGAATTTAAAGGCACCTTTAAATTAGGCACCTTTGCACAGAAATCACCTGGTGTAGTGTGGTTGGATTGAAAGCCTGCAGACTCTCGGGCCTCCGTGGCACACGGTTGCCCACCACTGGTTTCTCATTGAATTCTTCCATTCTTCATGATGCTTTCTTCCATACTCCAGTCCAGAGCCGAAGACTGGGACAAAGCGTCAGTATGATGCTGTTGAAGCCCCAGAGGATGGAAACCCTGAACTGACAGAGAGGGAGACCGGGGAGGTGGAGCAGAAGAAGGCCAAGCTGACCCAGAAGGAGTCGCCTGCTAAAGTCCCCATCAAGCCAGATAAAGGTACCTCACAGCTCAAAGGCAAAGGAAAATTATCATTGTTTGTTTTGGGTTCTCTATGTAATAAATTCAACTTATGTCTGAGAACAAACAGATACTGCAATATGAAAAACAGTAGGTCGTCGTTTTTTGGGGTTTTCCAGCATCACAATTGGCTGTCCATCATATAATATAATATGCATATACACATAATAAAAGATATACCTTTTAAATATAAAGGTAGAAGTGGTGTTTTAGCATAATGAGATGTGAGATGAAACTTCAATGATTTTCTTTATTACATATTCAACCCATTTAGAGGGACATTTTCTTACATTTTGACAAGTTACTACATTATGCAGCATTTATTACATTATCAGTCGCTAGAGGGGGGCCTGCAGCATTGGTGGGGGGGGCGATATGTTTACTGTTGTTTACATTATTCTTCTTTCAGACCCGGTGAAAGTCAAGGTGGAACCAAAGAAGGAGAAAGATGTCAAGCCACAGCCTAAATCTCAGTCTAAAGCCAATGCTAGGAAAGCCTCAAATAGACGAAGCCCAGCCAAAAAAGAGAAAAACGGCGTGTCCGCTGCAGACGCCGGTCCCCCTGAGCCGGTCGAAAGGCAGGCGGTGGCTCTGGGCTCCGAGAAAGCGGGCGGCAGCGAGGATCCTCAGCCGGCCAGCAGCTCCAGCCCGGCACACGGGCTGTTTCACAGGACGCTGAGCCCCGCCGACGTCCTGCACGTCCACAGCTACGCCAAGGGAGACTACGGAGAAGGTGAAGCCCAGCCCAAGGTGGAGAGGAAGAGCGACAGCAGCGACAATGAGATGGAGAAAGATGACAGACAGGTTAGCAGAGCCGAGTGCACCTGTAGATATTAAGCACACTATGCACTTTACACCTTTTACTCTTATTCTACTTCATTCACTGTACACACGTGCTATACAAATTTCAGTAACATCACACGCAAAAAGCTAAAACAAGAGGAACAAGAACATCGTGTGTGTGTGTGTGTGTGTGTGTGTGTGTGTGGTGTCATTTCAATGTTGCAATCAGGGCTTTTCTCCCAGACCTATTGCCAGTATCACTTCCAGTATCTGTTCCCGCTCTTGTTTGGGTATACTTCCATGAGGTTAGGTGCAGTAATAGGACTGTAATTGCCCTATATGTGTTGTATTAAACGTGTTGAAAAATACCATCCAGCCTGGAGTCTGATGCTGACAGACGCTGTTTTTCTCCAGCAGGGGGCAGAAGACATGACTGGAGACGAAGAGCCAGCCACCCATCTAGGAAAGCTGCCACGGCATCACCCACTCATTAAGGATGGCATGAGTGATGAAGGTGTGTCACGTCAACATCGTCTTCACTTATATAGCACAAGAATTTTAAAACAACAAACAAAAGTACGAGTTAAGTGTCTGTCTCACAACACAGTCATACCAGAATGTATGTATAATCTATTATGATGCATGTCATAGCATGTGATATTGCATGAACATTTGGTGAAGATGTGAAAGTAATGCATATGTGTTGATAATATAATCAAGCTTATATTTAAGTAAATTAATACAATGAAGCAGCAGTGTCCAGAAGGACCTAAGATGTTTGTTAAGAGGATTAAAAGTATTGACTTGTTTACAGAAGCTGATTGAATGATAGATGACGGTGTGTGTTGTGGTTTCACAGGGCCGTGTCTACCTCTGCCTTTTTAATTCCGTAATATTGGCCGAATATGAATGTTGTTATCGTTTTGTTTGTGCCTCAGAGCTGCCGGAGGAGGCGCCGGTAGAGGAGGGAGGTCTGGAGGGGGAGAGCTGGGCCAAACCCCTGGCTCACCTGTGGCAGAGCAGACCTCCCAACCTGAAGAAAGAGAGGGAGTACAACCAGCGCATGGGCTCCAAGCCTCCATACTGCTCCATCTGCATGCTGTTCCACACGTACCAGCGGGTGAGCACAAGGCAACCAAAGAGTTACATGCTAGTCAAATTAAAAGACTGGTAGGAATTGCAACAACATTGGTAGAACTTTTCTCCTCCTACTAGAGCTGAACAATTAAACGGAAAAAAAATCGAAATCGCAATATGAACTTCTGCAATTTTCAAATTGCAGAAGCTGCAATTAATTGCTTAAGAGCGAAGAGCGTCATGTACAATATTGCTTTAAACCGTTCATCATACTCAAACTCAGTAAATTCTGCACACTGACATCTATTTTTTTTTTTTTACAAAATATCTTTTCTTTAAACTATTTTAAAGTTCTAAAATGTGTATGACAAGAAAAACTTTGAATGTAGATTGGCTTTTAGATCACTGCACCCTGATGACTGCCATGTTTTCCTCCGTTTACTGTAGCTACCAGTAACCAGCTAACAGTTATAGCAGCATACTAGGCAGGTAGAAGGTAAAACAGTCATCATTTTCTTCAGGTATTGTAGTTCCTTTGTAAACCCTGGCTTAGCATTGTTGTAACTCACAATGGCTTTCTTCATTAGGCAGGCCTCATCACAGCAAGAGATAACATGTATGGTCAGAATTGCATAGGGTATGCACCTTTTAATGTTGGAGTAGAAGTGGGTTTTTTTTATATATGGGGATACATTTCTCAAATAACAATGGTTAAAGGAATCCAGAAGAAGATTGCAGAGTTGGGATGTTCTCGGTGCTGTAATCTATCTCGCTGATGAGCTTTTAGGTTCATCTGATTTTGCCTGAGGTGCAATGTAGATGGCAGCAAAGATTAGGAGGAAAATTCTCCTGGGTGAGCAGAAGGACAAGCAGATTAAACACAGTGATTGAAAGCTCAGAGAGCAAAGTGTTGACACCACAGACGTCTGTGCACCATTTGTTGTTGATGGGGAAAACATCAGCTCCCTTGGGTTTACTGCTAAGATGTGCAGTGAGACCGACACAGCTGGTTACAGTTGCAGGTCCAGTTAGGGGCAGCGGAGGAAAAGCACATTTTACAGAGAAAGAAGACTGAGGTGTGGGATATATAATTTTGGGTCCTGGTCAGCAGTTCTTATTATTTTAAGCATATTCCTGGTAGAGATGCTGGGAACACATCCCGCACTTATGGAGCTCCTGTGGGAAAATGGCATTTTCCACCAGAGTTCACTTTTTAAATAGGCAGGCAATTGATAGTGATATTGGTGGTAAAAAAAAAAAAAGGAAAAAGGAGCTAATATGGATTCATTCTAAAAAACAACTACCTCAACGGCAAAATGGCTGGTGAGTTTCTAGTTCATGTTACGTGCCCTTGGCCTGAGTCAGATGTTTTGACATAGCGGTTCTCAATTTTCTTTTCGCCTCATGGACCAGAAAACTTTCTGTCTGGTGGACTGGCAAGCAGTTGTATTGTCACTCTCAGGGACCAATTAGATTCATAAAAGCAGACATTAAATGCTAGATAAAAGCCACTGGCCCTAGTTCTGTGTGCCAGCATTCCATGGAGACAGTAGCCTTAGAAAAGTGGGCTTGTGACAAAAATGACCAGAACAAAAAGATAAATGCTACAAATGAAAGAGCCATGTAAGCAAAGCAAGAACATAAAAGCAACGCATAAATGAAGGTCAGTAACATTTAATAAAGGATGAATGCATATAGAAAAACAAGTTGATAAAAGTGAGTTATAAGAAGTGATTTAAAAGATGATATAGATTTAGCAGCCTCTTGTTTTCAATCTAAACTGTGGAACAGCCAGTAGGAACATTTTGTTTTTAATCTATACTTTGAAACAGCCAATAGGGGCCTGACTGAGGATCTCAGGCTACACTCTGGCTCATCGGGCATTAAAAATTAAAAATAGCTTGGTGCTAGACCCATCTGTGCCTTAAAGGTGACAAGTAAAATCTTAGAATGAATTTCCTAAACTATATATAACCAATACAAAGATGCCAAAGTTGAGACGAGAGGACTTCTGACTGAGGCAGGGATACAGAGAGTCACAGTAGTGTAAATGAAAGAGGTAAAACCCTGTTTCTCCAGATAAATGGAGGATAAAAACAGCTTGATTTGGAAATATTCCTCGCTTGAAAGAAACAAGATTGCACAACTCTCAAAACCTGTTCCTCAAAAGCTGAAGTTGGCATCAAAAACTACACCTAAATCTCTCACTGGCTTTACACTGGAGGATAGAGTACCCACGTTATTGTGGCTTAGTTAAATGGATTTGGGTGGGCAGAAAAGGACTTCCATGTTTGATTTGGTTTCATTTGGGACATTTTTGCCTTGCTGTGACAAAGCCTTTAAATACCATGCACCTTTTAATTCAGTTTTGTTTGTACAATAATCAAAATGATGTTACCGATAATCATGCAGCCCTACTGTGAAACAAGAGCCAGAATGTTGAGTGTGGCCATGGGACAAAAGCTAGCCCGACTTAGATCTAGAAAGGCTAAGGCTTTGGCAGGTATGTAGGATGTTGTTTGTGTCACTGCTGTAAATGTTTTGAGCCTCATGTTGTCATGTGCTCTGTCTCCTCCCAGACTGAATGTGCGAACAGTGTAGACGGTCCCGTCATGGTGTCCGGTGGCCGGATGCGGACCAAGCCTCTGATCCCAGAGATGTGCTTTACCACCATCACAGAGGAGGACTCCGAGTGCGAAGAGCAGCCCATCAAGCCCCACCTGGAGGAGGACGGAACCAGCCTCCTCATCAGCTGCTCCCAATGCAGCGTCCGCGTTCACACCAGTCAGTATTTACACTCTACCTCTATCACTGAAGAGAGAGAATATGTCTAGCTTGCACTGAATGGGCAGCCATGTTGCTGCCTTTTACTTTGAACTCAGAGTCGGTTGCAAATATGTAACAGTGGCTACATTTACATGCACAAGTAAGCTGGAATTTGGCCGTACTCTGGTTAAGGTCTTTTTCAGGTTAAGCTGTTTAACCCTACGATTGAGTATTCCTGTTGTTATGAATATGCAAATTAACAGAATATTCCTGTTCACCTGTGGTGTCTAATACATGGGAAAGAAAGGATGATCCCACTAGTAATTGTAAGTACTGTTGCCACCTTGTTTTTTGTTGACATCAAAAACCAAAAATGGAAGCAATAGCCGTTTCCACGCCACAGTAAACCATTTAATATCCGACAAGGCATTTTCACTGGGTTTTTCATAATTTGAGTATAAGCTTGGCCAGGTTATTCTAAACCAAGTTATGACATTTACATTTCTCAGTCCAAACCCTGGTTACTTTAATAACTGGGTAAAGAACTGAATTCTCCGTGCATGTAAACATAGCCACTGTCCTCAATAACAACATGGTGAGATGCCCAACATTTTTGAGGAGAGCTGGCGTAGAATCAGTTGTTACTTAGCGACGGCCAGAAAGCAGGAATGTGGAGCCAACATGGCTGCTGTCATGTGAAAATTGTGCCAGAGGAAAAAGTGTCCCAGGTATGTCATAATTAGTTCTAAACAGCTGATGACACCTCTGTCTATCAGCTCAGCTCTGCAGCAGATGTGTCAGATTGTGTGTGTGTGTGTGTGTGTGTTTACTCTAGGCTGCTATGGTGTAGACCCAGCCAGTGTGACCAAGGAGTGGAAGTGTGCACGCTGCAAGGCCAACGCCATGACTGAGGTCAGTGGACACTCCTGACAGGGTGCATTTACTCAAGATGGCTTGTTATTGTTTTTCAATGGGATAAGTCTCAGTGTTTAAATACCAGGTTATATATTTAGTCATTTTGCATTTGTTCTTCAGTTATGCTAAAATGTTTTGTTCTATTTCATTCTTCCTGGACAATGATGAGATGAGATGGACAATGTTCAGTGTTCAACCAAGAATTCATAGAACCGCAGTTACACTTAACTCTCATTTTCTCTCATAAATTTCTCTCTTAAATCACTAGGTGGCACTAATGAGCTTGTTTGCAGCTAGCTGTAGCCATTTGCTTGAATAAGGGATACCAATAAAGTTAACATGCCACAGCAGTGGAAGAGCCAATACTCAAACATTTTCACCCACGATGTGACAAGTGACTTTAGAATTAAAGGTCACAAAATACAACTGTCTGGACAGTTGATTGATCGTGTCTCCTCTTTGCAGAATTGCTGTTTGTGTTCGCTGAGGGGCGGAGCCCTGCAGAAAGCCAATAACAACAAGTAAGTTGTTGAAGAGTCTTTCACAGGGTGAAAGGAACAGGAGAGGATATCTAGCTATTTTAGTACATCCAGCTTTTGGTAATGGTCCCTCACCCTTGAACTGGCATACATTCGGTTATTCAAATCAAATTGATTGTGTCCCAAGCGTCCCAAGCTGCAGCCTGCGTCCCAAGCAGATGAAAAAAGATCATTTCATCCTTTGGGAAAGAATTCTTATATTAAAATAAAGTTTCGAAAAAATTCAAATTGTTAGTAGAGTCACTGGAAAAATATTGGAAGCAAAGAAAGAGGGTCAAGTAATTATCATTACAACACACAAAATAGCCAATAAGCATGCCGTTTACCATGGCTGTTGTGTGTGTGTGTGTGTGTGTGTGTTCCAGGTGGGTACATGTGATGTGTGCGGTGGCCGTGCTGGAGGCGCGCTTTGTCAACATCACTGAAAGAAGTCCTGTGGATTTAAGTGGAATACCTTTGCAGAGATTTAAACTGGTGAGTGAGTTCAGATAATTACTGTATGTTAGCATAACACGACATATGCCTTTTATTAGGGGCTTTTATCCAAAGGGCCAGGGTTTTTCTTGGGAGTGTGTCGTTTAGCACAGTACTGCGTAGCAAAAACATTATCACCACTACTAGAGAAATCTAAAATAAAAAAAGATTGGTAACGCTTTATTTTCCAGGTCTGCAATTTCCTAATATTTCCTAGAAAGGAACTGTTCATTTCTTAAGAGGTTTCCTGGAAAGAACCATGAAATTATGTTCTAATTATAGGGAAAATAGAGAAAGAGTTCAATGGTAGTTGGAAAGTTCCTCCAATTTCTCCTGTTGTTTCCAAGACAGAACCATTAAATTATGTAGTAGTTATATAGAAAATAAGAAATTAACTAAAATAAATTAAGAATTCAGCAAATGAATTTGTGGACCCAGAAAATAAAGCGTTAGCAAAAGATCTAACTTATCCCTATTCAACTCTAAAGAAAACTAATGTAGTCTCAATGTTTATAACTACTACTGTAATTGACGTATGTAGTTACTTTGGTTCAGTTTAAATATCCGCTTTACATATCCAAATGTCAACAATTTTAGTACTGCAACCTGTAGAAGCAAAACCGCAACGGACCTGAAACCAAAACTGAAGGAACATCCAACCACTGTAAAGTCTTGTAGGGGAGCGACCGAGTGATGAAACCTTAAGGCTCGGTCTGTACTCAGACACGCGCTGGCCAGTGTGTTTCTGCTTCACCCGAGTCATTTCAAAACCTGTGCAGCTTCCTCAGCCTCGGGCCCTGTGTTTTACTCTCTGGCAGAAATGTTACTACTGTAAGAAGCGGATGAAGAAGGCCTCTGGCTGCTGTGTGCAGTGTTCTCACGGCCGCTGTCCGACCGCCTACCACCCCACCTGCGCCCAGGCTGCCGGAGTCCTGATGCAGCCGGATGAGTGGCCCTTCGTGGTCTACGTCACCTGCTGTCGGCACAAAGGCCCGACTCAGATCGAGGTAAGCGGCTGGTGAGACTCCGGCAACCGGATGCACTGGTACCGTTTTGTTCACTTCTGGTTTCTGTACCAATAATGGAAGTTTCCCAGTTTATTGGGAGGCAAGAGGCCCCAGAAGTCACTGAAGTCACTGAATACTATAATAATTTAATGTATCTGCTATCACAGCGCAATAAAGCAGCCATGCATGAGCTGACTGTGGGACAGAAGGTGATATGCAAGCACAAGAATGGCCGCTACTACCAGTGTGACGTGGTGCAGCTGTCCAAGGAGACGTTTTACGAAGTCAACTTTGATGACGGCTCCTTCAGCGACAATCTATTCCCTGAGGACATTGTGGTAGGTTTGGGTAGTTTCTCAATCTTGCCATTTAAAGTACATTAAAGTATACATTGACGTTTGAATTTTTACTTTGGCACATGAGCTTTGCCTGTAAAAAGTTTGTCCCTGTACATAACAATAGTTCAACCCATGATATGGCTGTATGCAGTTGGTGAAATGTATTTCTTTGCTCAGAACTGTAAGATGTGTGTTTTGTCCGACAGAACCGGGACTGCGCCCAGCTTGGGCCCCCACCCCAGGGTGAGGTGGTTCAGGTGCGATGGACAGACGGCTTGGTCTATGGGGCCAAATTTGTGGCAGCTCATGTGATCCAAATGTACCTGGTAAGACTAAGAGAAGAAACATATTTTTCATCAAAATCAGCACAACATCAGAAATGGTACTCTTTGGCCCCCTTAATATATTTGAGTCAAAAAGCGCTTCATGCTTTTATTCCCTCTCTCCTAGACGAGTGCAACTCTTTTACTCCTGCCTAAATGAAAAGTATCTCCATCTCTCTCCTCCAGCTTGTAAAGAATGCAGCAGCTAGGGTTTTAACTGGTGCTTTCTTTCTTCTTCTTCACTATTGTTTCTTTGTTTTGGCTGCTGTCCTCTTCTTTTCTTGTTTAACCAATCCTGTATTGTTTGGGCTTTGTTATGAAGCACTTTGTAAACTTTGTTTTTGAGAAGTACTATACAAATACTTTTTAAAGTTATTATCATTATTATTATTATTATTTGAAGAAGCTTTACTGATCCCTGAAGGGAAGCTGGGTCAGTATAGCACCCGAGAGAAGGAGAGAGATAAGAATAATAAACAACATACAGATATACATACAAGATACAACAAGATAACATTGAGAATACTACAACAGATAAAGATGGAGCATCTTTGTTGACAGATTTACAGGATTGTGCGTCATTAGCTGTTCACATTATCAGGTATAAGGTTAAAGAACATATCTACAGAACTGTGTGCTGCTCTGCAAATGTGCATTATAAGCTGTTCACATTATGAAAATGACATATGGAGGTAACATACTGTATATGCAGACATAGTGTAAGTCCAGATGTGCAAGCGATGCACATTATCGCATCATATTTACAGGCTGAAGTAGCGTACGTACCAAAATTTGTTCAGAAATATGCATCAGGTCCTATGAGAGAAATGTACAGAACTGGGTAGAAGTCATGTTTACCGTGTTTATCCAGAAAGACACTGACAGCGACTATTATATGGTACAGGTGGAATTTGAGGATGGCTCGCAGCTAACAGCCAAGAGAGATGACGTCTACACTCTGGATGAGGAACTCCCCAAGAGAGTCAAGTCCAGACTGGTGAGTGACTGGAGGTTTCTCACATTATGGACATTTTCTATTGACGAAATTAACTGAGTTTAGAAAACAAACTGGCATTTACAAATGTTGCACGGCATCATTAAGTGATTTAACTCAACAACAACAAAAAACAGCAACTGTGATTTGCGGATCATATCACTACGAAACCAAACCCCTTAATTTTATCCCTGAAATGTCTTTCATTTCTCATTGCATAAACATTCATTATCCATTAAAAATAACAGCTTTAAAAAAGTAAGGTTAGTATCAAGGGATTTATTCATGGGTTGGTTTGTGGAGACACTAGAAATTAAGGGATTTTTTTATGCCTTTTGTGCAGGTTTACAGGGTTATTAATGAGTTATTAATGGAAAGTTCCTGTCTCCCTGAATTTTACATTAAATTAGAAAGTAAGCAGTCAAACATTAAGGGGTGTTTAAAGTGGTTTTGATGGGGTCTCCTCCATTAATAACTCATTTTAAGGGGATTTTGCATGAATTAAGGGGTGAATTAATGTAAATGTAAGGTTATTTTAAGGAATTACTGGTTCGTAGAGTATAGTATGTTTTGTTTGCTGCATCCAAACCAAACACATGAATCCCCATTTTCCTAATCTACTCATTCTCACCCCACCTGTGAAACTGACTTGTACAAGCCTTTTCCACGTTTCACGAGTCGTCTGCTCACTCTCTCTCTCTCTCTCTCTCTCTCTCTCTCTCCCTCCCTCTCTCCCTCCCTCCCTCCCTCTCTCTATCTCTCTCCAGTCCAAGGCGTCAGACATGCGTTTCGACGGGATCTTCGAAGAGAAGGAGATCATCCAGGATTCAAAGAGACAGAGGGTGATCAACTCGCGCTACAGAGGGGACTACATTGAACCTGTGATTTACAGAGCCATCATGGAGTAGTCGCTCAAAACGTGTCTACTCATCCGCAGACCACCAGCACTGATAGACTGGAACTGTGCTCACTGTACCTTAACTTAGCAGCTAGCCACTGAGAGAGTGTAGCTCAAAATGACTTCCTTCAGGAACCCCACATTGGGCTGTATTATTTTTTTTGTTTGACTTTTGTTTTCCTTTTTTATTGCTCATTCACCCAGCTTCATTAACTGAAATAGGAGTGTATTTTCGTTGTTTGACTGTGATCTAGGACAGTGATTCTCAACCTTTTTCATATCAAGGACCCCTAATTTAGTCCACATTAGGGCCATGGACCCCCATTTGATGAGATTTTGTCTCTCGGACTCATATGTGACAATATTTTTATTGTTAGATATGATTTTGTCCAGAATTCCAGGACTATCTGTATTGTAGGTAGAGAGATAACAGAGAAACTATGATCGAAATAGTTTTTCTAATTGTGTAAACTTCTTGTAAATGAAATAATGGTGAAGTTTAAACATGCATTAATTTGCTGGGGACCCCTTGGAACCCCCTCAAGGACTCATGGTGGTCCCCAGACCCCACGTTGAGAACCACTGACCTAGGAAACAACATTTCGTTCCCATCTTTACAACGGGAAGGAAACTCCAAGCCAAGTGCAGTAGCTGATATGCAGCCCCTGCAGTGCCGAATAGCGGTAACTTTTGTGTCTACACATGAATGACAGCGTTACTGAAAGCAATACTAGACGATGGCATTCGCTCACTAAAGTAGCATTTTGACAATAATGCACCAATATAAAAACAGAACATGACATAAAGGTTACTGCTTTTCATCCGCAGTAACATAAAGTGAACTGCTCTTTACTAAACATTTCAATTAACTTTGCCAGTTGGTTATTTTCAGAGTTTTGGGGTGCTGTGTGTACCGAAGTTTAATTAAAAGAGGGAGCAATGCCATTTAATTCACTGATATGCCTCCTCTGTTGCTACAATATTAACTGCATTCCTTTACACTTAATTTTGTAGAAGCAATGAATATAGCTTTTCCATTTTTAGAGTTGTTTTTACCAGCCTATTTATTATGGTGCTTTGAGAAAGTAACCTCTGCAATACAGACATGAGTCTGCAGTAATGCTGTGGAGGCTGAGGTTGATGATGTATGTTCTATTTTTTCTACAGTATATAGATGAATTTTAAAAGAATCCATTCTGATTTTTAATGCGCTTTGTCTATCCAGTTGGTTCCTTACTCTTCTACTGAAAGTTGTGCATTGCACTTTTATTTAAGTCCAGTTTGAGAGGACATTTTGAATCGTTGTGTGCTGCCATTGCTAATTTGTCAAAAAGTATGTTTTTAGAATGTTAATTGTACATTTATAAGACGTCTTATGGATTGTGTACTCCTCCACTTGGCCAAGCTCATCCATCACAATGCACTTATTATAGGGACAAGGTGGCCTTCAGATGTCCATCGTTTGCCTGTAATTTGCTCTCGTCACAGTGTGAGACTTCAGAGGAATGGTAGTTTTCTAGTGAGTTATCACCAGTTACAAGCCCGTGCTTTCATCAGTCCAGTGCAAAATGAATTTATATTATTCACAAAGTATGAACAGAGTTGTACATGGGAAGGGGGGGGGGAGTTTTCTATTCTATTTTATTGCGTTGTTTTGTAAAACATGTTCTATCTGTATTTTCACAGAAGTCTGTGAGAGCTATAAATGTCATGTAGTCTATTTTGAGATGTTAACTGTGGAGCCAGGAGATGAGCTGTCTGTTCTGTTGTCTCCTCCTGGTCGGCAGTAGGCCTGTTCCCCATCTACGTGATACTGAAGATAAATACTGGACTTCCAGATTATCATTCAAGCATTTTGTAAAGCTCATTTGTTTGTTTCAGTAAAGAAATCGGCTTCATGCCATTTGTCTGTTTCATAATTCCAGATTTACTCATTTATCATTTATATTTCTCTAATGTAAATACTGTTACAGAAATCATCTAGCAATCTGAGCAGTCTTAATGATTTCTTTACATTGAGTCCACTGCAAAAGGTGATTTTATGGTGTATTCAAATTTATTCAAGATATTTGACGCCAAATTATCTTCCTATACTGGCAGATATTTTTGTTGTGTTCTGGTGCTGTTTGTCTGAGACAGTTAAATCCTAAAACAAGTGTGTTGATTTGAAGTGTGTTGAACTTTTGTTCTTATTTCATGATTTTTTTTCCCTCAAACTAGATTATCATGAAAAAGTCTCTTGAAAGCACTAAATCTACCAGCCATGTAATAAGGTTATTTGACCTAAAATATCTTGAAATGAACTTAATAAATCTAAATACAAGACAAGACGCATGCTAAACATGGACATTCTTGCAGTTAGAGCAGCAAGCTGGACCTCTTGAGTCTGGTACAAACAATTTTCAGATAACTATTCTTTGATTCAAAAGCGTGGGTAGCTTCTAAGTGTTTGTGACCAATATCAAATTCAGAGTTCAGCCAGACTTGCAAAAATTGTTAAAAACAAAGACAGAAGCACAGAGGTCCAGACAACGTGGGGCGTGAGGGGCTGATGTGAAAGTTTATATGATTTGGGTCTTTCAGCTCACGTTGTTTCAAAGTTTTATAGCCCCAATCCCAATGTCTGCACTCACAACCTCACCGACTTCGAGGCGTGTTCCCAATGAGTCCACGAGCGTTTAGGGCGGTCCCAGTGAAAAACCAGCAAGGACTCTGATGTCCTGCCCCCCAAAACTAACAAACAAACATGGATAGTGCTGGAGAAAAGAAGTTTATTTGTAAGTGTAAACATATACCTAACTTGCTATTATAGTGAATTATTGCACATGTGTGTACAGTTATTTGTATTTTCTGTCAAATGTCTGCATAAGATTTACATTTGACTTGATTGTGGCTTTCTTGACTTTTGATAGCTTTATAAAAACACAAACAGGGTTTGAGTCCAAATTCGCAGGACTTCAGAACTCCTCCGCCCAACGTTTCCAGTGAATATTTTAGTTGACATCTAGTTCATTCATATACAGCTGATTTAGTTAACACAACATTTACTTGATATATACAGTTATATTGTAAAGTAGCCAAATCAGCTATGAATGGACTGGAAATTGTATAGGATCACTTAACATATTGAGGTCTAAGGACATGATATCCTTACTACTTGTTGTTATTTCAACACATAAAACCCACATGAAGACACTTGTTAACACTGAAGTGCTTGACTCATAGTGGCATCCTAAAAGAGATGGGGTTGGAAAAGTATTAATAATCACTAATTCTTTATCAAAGAGATGCATATGTTCTAATTATACCTTGTTTCATTTCATCGTCTACATAGGAACAATACTACCCAGAACAGTTCTTAAGTTTTGTTAAACCTCTGGAAACCTCTCATATGAATAATAATGGAATTTACTGGATTCAAATAAAGCATTTAAAACAGTGTTTGTCAGGTGACAACCTCATATTTCTAAAATATCAACTTTCACACGCACACACACACACACACACACACACACCATTTGAAATGGGTCTCTTATAGAAACTTCCAGGGCAGTGAGGACCAGCTAGTCTCATTTTTACCATTTACAACTTTAATTGACTATTATTTCAAGCCTTGCTAAATAATATTTGTGTCCAAATCAACCCAGTATGTGTGTGTATGTGTATGTGTGTCCCAGACTTCTTCTTCAGCAGCGATGAAGAACTGTCTGAGGTCACCCTGTGGGCGGGGCTTATGGACGTTGGATAAACACTTCTTGATCTCAAATAAAGCCTGCATGCCCTCTGGAGGAGACCACAACATAAACACTCACAAACAATACCAAACAACAAGAAAGAAGCCTACACTAAACATGTTGTTATCTTACTCCCTATCTAATACGATCTAATCTAATAAAGAAACAAGGTGACTGTCAGTAGGTCTCTTGGTAGGTCACTCTCTGCTGTTTACTAGACAATACAATGAAAACGCACTTAAAGTTTTAAAAGTCAAATATTTAAAAAATTCAACAGTTGCCCTCGTTGCCCAAGCCAATCAAATGCCACTGGATCTTGTTGCCTTGGCACATGCTCAGTCCAGGCAGGTTAGTGTACAGAACAACGTTGAAGGGGAGGATGAAAGAGGTGTGTGTGTGTGTGTGTGTGTGTGTGTGTGATTCCATATATGCACACTCTCCTCACCGTGCATCTTGTTGCTCTCGTCGTCCTTCAGGCCGTTGGCAGGGTTGGTGATGTGTGTGAGAGGAGAGGAGAGGAGAGGAGAGGAGAGGAGAGGAGAGGAGAGGAGAGGAGAGGAGAGGAGAGGAGAGGAGAGGAGAGGAGAGGAGAGGAGAGTATGAAACTGATATAAGTTATAGGAGGGGAATGCACCAGGAACAGTTCTGCAATCCATTTTGGTGTTAAATCCATACTTAAAGAAATACTGGGTGTCTACATGGAGGGTAGGTGCATCTATAAAGTTCCCAGTACCTGTGAAGTTGCCCAGTCCAGCTTGAAACTGTGGGACACTGCAGGGTTGAAGAGGACCAGTATACCTCTCTGACAGGTGATGAGGGGTCCCACCAGTCTGGAGGCGATGTCTCTTGGGGGAGAGACATGGGAGTGGTAGAATCTGGTGAGGCAGTTACCGTCCTCTGCCGTGGGGCTGTGGGACACCGGGAGGGTCCACTCGTACGTTACCGTCCTGCCAGGAGCCACTGAGTCGTCACGCTTCTGCTCTGGACCGGTACCGTCTGGGTACAGCGCTCCTGGAGAGGCAGAGACAAACACACTATCTATCTAGCTATCTATCTATCTATCCATTCCTCAGGTGGACCACAGTGTTTATACAGGTTTTATTCTATCTATTTATACATTATATCTATTTATATAGGTTTATTCTATCCTGATACATTTTCCTACCCAGCCAGAAAATGGCACAACTGCTGAAGATTTTGAAAGAGGTAATTAGTTTATACAATGCGGTTTAAAAGTTTTGTAACCCTTTTGGAATAGTCTATTTCACATAACTTTGGGGTTGTCACTTTATTACACCTGTATTTGATGTAGCAGCATGGTGTGAATATGTCACCCTGCATGTCAAACTAACAAGGCACCTTCACTGGAAGCAGCCACTGTAACCAACTGATAGCTCTCTCTTGGACCCAGAAGGATTGGTCTGTCATCACAGCATGAGTGGTCCAGGGGGCGGGGGGGGTCATGGCTGGCTATCACAGGGGTCGCTGATGCTGTTGAACAGTCCAATGGCCGCCGGCACAAAGGAACGCCTGAGGCGTTCTGTCCTGCATCGTGGGAGGAGGAGCCTGTGGCTGAAGCTGCTCCTCATCAGCCTCAGCACATCGTAGAGAGGGTGAGAGGGGTTCTGTTGCACACGTTGAAGGACCCGAGTCTCCTCAGGAAATACAGCCTGCTCTGTCCTTTGTTGTCTGACCAGTCCAGTTTGTTGTTGAGCTGCACTCCAAGGAACCAATATGAGTTCACCATCTCCACCTCCTCCCCCTGGATGGTGACGGGGTTTGGGGGCCTCCTACTCCTTCTGAAGTCCACCACCATCTCCTTGGTCTTTGTGATGTTGAGCTGGAGGTGGTTGTTGTCGCACCAACCTACAAAGCTGTCTACCAGCTCTCTGTATTCCTCCTCATTGTCCTCCGTGATGCAGCCGACAATGGAGGAGTCATCAGATCTTCTGTGGGTGGCACGATCCAGAGTTGAAGCAGAGGTCCGAGGTGTAGAGGGTGAAAAGGTGACAGAACGGTTGCTTAGGGTGCGCCGGTGTTGCCCACCACCACGTCAGACAGGCTGCCGGACGTACTGTGGCCTGCCGGTGAGGTAGTCTGTAATCCAGTCCACAAGGTTGTGGTCTACCTGCATCTCAGAGAGCTTCTCTGCCAGCAGGAGGGGCCGGATGGTGTTGAAGGCACTGGAGAAGTCAAAGAACATGATTCTCACAGCGCCCCCTGGCGTCTCCAGGTGTGAGTAAGCCCTGTGGAGCAGGTAGATGATGGCGTCCTCCACTCCAATGTGGGCCTGGTAAGGGAACTGCAGGGGGTCCAGGGAGCCGACCACCAGGGGCCTGAGGTGCTGCAGAACCAGTCTGAGGTGCTGCAGAACCAGTCTCTCAAAGGTCTTCATGATGTGTGAGGTCAGAGCGACTGGCCACCATTGATAACCATAGTTATCAATGGTGAATGAAATTTAATGTTGTATATTAAGTATTGAAATTCTTTCATATGATTCTCAAGAGAGATTAATGCAATAGACGTCTGCACTCATATTCCCATTGGAAACATGAGGTAGATTTTATGAATATAAAATCTTTTCACAGCCTCAGTGTGACGATACAATATTGTATAAGTGAGAAGAATGAACAGTGTGTTTTAATGATGGGGCAGAGATAAGCCTAATGACAATTATTCAGTCTGCTGATTTTATTTTTGGATTATTTTCTACTATTTTTATCTTCAAGTTGTGTAAGCACACAACTTGAAGATACTCTACTACCTTTTCCCCACTGAATCATGTTACTTTTCCTTTCATCTTATTTTATAAAATATGCTGCTCTTGATCTGTCCATGTTGCATGTGATTGGTTATTTGTTCCAAATCCCGCCTCTTCCATGTGAGCTCATAGCTGGATTGGTAAATCCTGGGTTGACAGAGCCAGTTAACGACCTCCTTCTTGAGACCGGTTAGATAGAATTGCTGTTGTTTGGTTTTGTGCTTTTTTAGTTCAGAAAAACTAATTTATTGCTTAAAGGAATAATGCTGGTGTTTTTTAATGCATTTCTTACCGTCAACAAATCCTATGAAAATAACAAAATCAGCAATGATTTTGATTTGCCAACAAGTCTCGTCCATGTAGCTGATGCCCAATACAGCCATGTCCCAGCAGCCATAGAACTCCATTCTATTAAAAAAACTATTAAAAACACATCACAGAGCCATGCCGTTGCTCTGGCAGCATATTTCATCATCACGATGCACCGGGCCGGCCGACTTTTTCCTCAAACAACTTAATAAGCCGACCGTAAACACGTTTTCCATCTCAGGAAAGTAGTTCCGTAGCACTGAAAATAGTCCCCGGTGTAATGAAGAATTTGTTCCCATTTGAATTAGATTTGGTAATAACTACAACAGTCTGACTTTTTGTGGTAACAGTTAGCGATCTTTAAAATAGAAACTATGTGTTTGTGAGCTGTATTTAAAGGTTTTTAGCTTACAACTGGAGCCAATGACTTCCGTGTTGAAGGCTAAAAAGAGAACGTGGGAAGTCGGAAAGTAATGAGAGTAGAGCAAACGCATTGTTGATTTTGATATTTTCATAGGATTTGCTGACGGTAAGAAATGCATTAAAAAACACCAGCATTATCCTTTAAGTGCCTAATTTAAAGGTGCAAGTGAAAAAAGAACTATGTACAAAAGAACTAAAGTACGGTGGCCATTTTAGGACATCTAAAGCTGCCTTTATCATTCGTAGATCTACTTTGTCAAATTTAGATGGACTTGTGTCGGGTTTAGCTGTGTTTTGTCAGACTTGGATGGACTTGTATCAGGTTTAGTCATTACAGCGGGAATATTCAGCATGAAACCCACTCAGGCTCTTATGATAAACACACAATAACCCCAGGTTCCACCGTCATTATAACTTCAGCTTCAGACTTCAGCGCCGTACACGTCGAGCTAATTGAATTATCCTCTCAGCGTAGAGTGAGGAACAGCCTGCCTAGCCCACTGTAGGGCAGGAATTCATTATCTCAGTGTTTTGGCCGCGCTGGATGCTGCACAGCTGTTTGTTGGAATGAACCCCCGTGGCCCCGCGGCCTCTCGTCGTCAGCGGCGGCTCTGTTCACGCCCCACGCCGGGTCAGGGGTTGTCGGGAGCTCTTTTTGTTGAGATGGAAATACTCTTCCCCTCCAGGGTTTGGCGGGTGAGTGGCAGTTACGCCTCCCGCTGCGGCTGACCTTGGGAGAACGGTTCAGAACCGAAAAAGGAAGGAAAAAAAAAAATGGAAACAGAGAGACAGATACTTCAAAGGAGTGTTGTGCTGGTCTGCTGTCTTCCTGCAGCTCCTGCAAAGTCACCTCCTTGGCAGTTTATCCAATTTGTATAGAGCACAGCATCAGGACCGAGCCATTGATCTAGTCCAGAGTGGACAGACAATGATGAATACAACAGTGGATTATGTGAGCTACAGATTACAAGACTCGGAGGACTAGGTTATTTAGGACTATCATCTTCATAAGGGCTTTGAATGGATTTGTTATGCCATGTAGGTCTATGCCCAACACTTACATGTCAACATTATTGTATAATAAAATAACACATATGACTATGATGGACCCATATGTGATGCAATCCTGTGTCCATCAAGCTGGTGTCGTGTCGTGATAATGTGAGTAAACTATGAACGCCTGGCAAACAACCACCAATATAAACAAAAATAATTTACATTTTCAGAAACAATGAATTCATCCTTTTTCTCATACGAGACTCTACCCATATACTATGAATTTCCAGCCTGAAGATTTATGTGCGACTAAAAGGTGGGTAAGCTCTATTCTTCAAATCAAAAGGTGGGTAAATTGAGTACCGGTGGGTGTATCCTTGTGCTTGTGTCTCCTCTCTCACTGACCTGTCCCTGGAAGGTGTGACAGGAGTCACGGGGGGGGTGACATCCCCTCCTCGTCTTCCACATGCTACTGAAGCTGTGATACAGTGGAGGTGCAGGGACCCGGCGGGACAGCCGGCGGAAAACTGGGCCCCCGATCGCGGCTAAGGTGTTGATGACTGCACACACAGAGCTGGCATATGTGACTCTGTCTCAAAGCAGAAACGTGGACAATAAGCCGATAAATAGATTCATAGAACATAAAAGACAATTGCTGCATGCTTTGTTTTTGTGAGCAACCTGTCATCTAGGTAAGCTGCTCCCACATTTGGGTCCAGGAACCTCCAGGGGTCATTTCCACTTTCCACTGAAGGCCAAAAGCCCAAGAACTTTGGCCCAGGAACTCTAGCCTGGAACTTAAGCACTGGGCTAAACTTGTTAAAGTGTTTCCACTGAGCAACCTGGTCCCTGCATAACCATGACAACTAACTTACACAACTGCTTGTCATCAAACATGGCAGACAACGCTGCTGTCAAATGTACCGTATAATCGTTAACATTAGTTTTAATTACTTTGTGGGAAGTTTTAAAAAAGAAGAAGGTTGCAGGATGAGGCTAACATCACTCACATAAAAAACAAAGTGTCATCGCTGGACAGTGATTTAAACGCCTACTGAAGGCGTTAAAGTAAAAAAAAACTGCCTTGCCTGCGTAAGCAAAGGCAGTTTTTTTCTCTTTAACATTAGTCCTTTACTACTGTGTGTGTCAAACTTGGAAAGTGAGTGATAGTAATTGGGGTAATTTCTAGACAGCTAAATAAGGCCAATGTTGGTGTTAATATACGGTATCAGGCTAAAAAGTTGTTTCCAACTCGTAACAGTCTTATTTTTCTGTGTGGCAAGATGTTTTTTTTTTTTTTTTTTTTCTAAGATAGCAGCTGAAAGTAATGCAGATTTAAGAATTAACATACCTAGTTTCTAACAGGTAGATGCTCATTAATGTAGAAATGGCTGCACTCAGTTGCAGACGTTACTAAGCAACACCCCCTATTTGAAAAAATATAGAATGTGATGATGTATAAGCATCAGGGCTAACAGCTTTGGCCCTGAGGATTTGGAAGGGCTTGAGTTCCTGGACTAGCCCTGTTGTGGCCTAGGCCAACCCAGTGGAAAGGGGCCAGGAACTCTGGAACTAAGTTCAAGCACCAGGTTTGGCCCTCAGTGGAAAGGGGGCTATTGAGAAGGACACAGGGGGTCCCAAGCAAAATGAGGAATTGTTTAATTCCACTATAATTTCACTCACAATACATTACATACCAAAGCAGTCAATACATGACTGCTTTGATGAAACCTATAATCAAAGCAGTCATGTATTGACTGCCACCTATCCACCCTCAGTTACAATGTAATTAAGTACTAAATTATGAGCAACTACAACATTTTTCCCTGATGGGGTTCATTGGGACAAAGTCTTATCATATACCTATTAATTTGGGAGTCCCTGACATGAATATTTTCATTTAGAATATTTTCATTTAAAAGCTATTTGATGCCCATCACCTAACTAGTACCCTTGTATACAATAATATCATTCAACTCATAAGCAAGTCTCAACGTGATGCATTAAATTAGAGCAGTGATAAGGACTACTGTGTCAGAGCCATGTGGTTATCTGAAATTAATCAGCACCCCTGCAGCCAATCAGAATCAAGTATTCATCCAGGCCATGTATAATAAATATTAATGGATGATATTTTGAGAGCTTTTTTCACATAGAGATATAACACTACTACTACTACTAGATATATAACTACTCTGACTGACGTCTGAGGCGTTTATTAATCCATTTTAGGAATGACCACATACAGAGTATGACATCAGTGTTTGCTAAAGGAATATTCTATCCAGTCTAGAGCCTAAGCTAAAGTAATTCAGTAAGTGTTTCAAAGTGAATACTGTGTCACATCAATTTACAATGTATGTACTGTGTCTATACATGTCTTTGTATTGCAGAGGTGGATGGAGACCGACAAGAGCAGCTGAGTGCGGATGAGGATCATTGTGGAGCAGATTGTTGAGGACCATGAGGGAAAGGACATGGAGGAAGAAGAGCGGCTGGATGCAGAGCTACGATGAGATGAGCCCACAGAACTTGAATGGATAGAGCAAGGACCAAAGCAGTGGAAACCTGGCGGAGGCTACTTACAGCTGAAATAAGTTGTCACTCATGCCACAACTAGGTGTTGGTCTTTTACCAGTTGCTGCTGTCTTTTTAAGTAGGTCAGTGTTTTGACATCTCTGTATCTACTACAGACATTTTAACTCCAAACTGAACTGAACTGAACTGTTCTGCTTATGACAGTTCAGTGTTTTGCAAGTTTATGGCTGTTTTTACATTTGAATGATGGCACATGTGTACATGTTGTCATGTTTGTGTTTAAAAAGGCTAGGACTCAATACACTTTGTTAGTAATTTTTTTTTTTATCTCTGTTGTCTGTAAAATGGGTGTTATTTTGTTTTTTAAATTTGTGTAGGTGATTGTTGTTAGCACGATTTTTATTACATTTGATATTACATTGCATAAAAATGTTCATCTACATACTGTGTATTAGTCATGTACTTGTCTGTTCTCAATTAGACTTGACAATTGGTATTATAAAGTAATGACTTGGTAACCAAATAGTTCAAAATTTAGCCAGCTCACAATTTACAGCATTAAACTGCATTATTTTGGTGAGGACCAGTTGGTGCTTTATTCTGTAAATAAGGTGATGCTCAACTTTACTTGAGGACACAAAAATGGTAACTAATGGTAAGATAATCATGAAGTAATGATGCACACCCATGAACAACTCTAGTAGTTATTTGTCAGTTAGGTAGAGTGATGCTCTACTTTACCTGAGGGGACACATAAATGGTAACTAATAGTAAGATAATCATTAAGTAATGATGCATACACGTGAACAAATCAGTAGTTATTTGTCTGTTAGGAAGGGTGATGCTCTACTTTACTTGAGGGGAAACAAAAATGGTAAGTAATGGCAAGATAATCATGAAGAAATAATGCATTCCCTATTCACAACTCAGTATGATGCTCTACTTTACTTGAGGGGACACAAAAACAGTAACTAATGGTAATATAATCAGAAAATAATGATGCATTCTTAGTAGCAACTCAGTATGATGCACTACTTTACTTGAGGGGACACAAAAATAGTAACTAATATGGGGGTAATGAAGGAAGTAATGATTTGCCATTTAGTACCTTATTCAGAGCTAATCAGGAACGATACATTAAGTGGTCATTATGTGCATTCACAGATATCCAGGAACTAATCATTAGATACTGGTTCATTAACATGGTATCTAATAGTCTGTTCTTAAGTAACTTGTCATTATGTACTATATAGTACTTGATTCAGAGTCACTCAGGAACTCCGTTAACTATTCGTTAACTAGCAGTTTGTTCCTGATTTGTTCCTTACTCGTTCCTTGGTAACTACGCACGTTTTTGTGTACCTTATTGTAAAGTGTTACCACTGAGCTTGTTCGATCAAAGGGTCAGCTGACACCTCACTTTTTCCTCTGTGTGTGTGTGTGTGTTTGTGTGTGTGTGTAGATGGCAGGCATTGGGGGCATAGCCACTGCTATAAAACTGACACACATGTTTATCGGTATTGCTCTTGTGTGCCATTGGAACGCCTGCTTTCAGTTCTTGGTAGATAAACTCATGGACCTCCCTGAAAACAGCTGGGTTATGCTGGATGGCCTTTTGGTGAGTTGCCCATGCTGTGTATGTTACTTTGTTGTGACCGCAGATCCACTTGTTTTGGATATTCCTTGTATTTGTGAAGACAAACACCCTCCCCTTCACATAATTACACTTTATATTATTAGGATGAACCCATAACATACCAGTACACAAAGTCCATGTTCAGGGCCCTCTGTCAAATGATGGCTCTCAACTATGGCTCAAAGAACTTTCCCACAGGTCAGACAACAATATTTTGTCACTTTCACTGATATGAACCTTGTACCATGTAACCTTAATATAACACCATCTCTCCTACCCTTCCTTCTTTTATTTCAGGAGCACCAGAGCTGGGGGTAATCATTACCAGTATGGCTGTTGGAACAGTGATGTATGTGGTGATCCTGGCCAAAATACATGTTTTAGTGACCAACTTAAGGACCAGTGAAAGTGTGTACAGTAGGTAGAACAAAGCACACTGCTGACTCACAGTGATTTAATGTCTGTGTTGTATTCACATATCAACCCAGATGCATTTCTCACTATGTTCACCGTTTCAACACTGGAGGGCAGTATGAGCATGATGTAGAGAATGCATATGTCAAAGATGCACCTTTCCACTCATGCTCACACTGGGTTGCTTATGAATAAAAAAAAAAGTGTTTCTAAATAATACAACACACTGCCATAAACCAAACAGCAGATTATTTAAAACAAAGTTTCACCAATTCCCTTACTGTGATTTGGGATAAAGAAGCTGTAAACCGGGCAGCAGCTTCACCCTGTAAAATAGTTTCGCCCTGGAAGTCTTGATTTAGGCCCAAGATTATTTAGCTGTTCCACTCATCTCATCTTGAGTTACCATTTCATTGATCTCTCTCTCTCTCTCTCTCTGCGTTGCTTTCAAACCTCTACAGCAGGTGATATTTTACACCTGTAATGATCTGGTCTCCAACACACCCATGTTCCAAAAAATGGACCCATTCTTCATTTTGGAACTTCTGGAGGTGCTGGTGTTTGAAATGTATGACGAGGGCGACCTGATCATCAGGAGAGGCGAGCTGGGAGAGAGCATGTATTTCATCAGCCGGGGTACAGTTGCAGTAAATATAATAATAATAAATTTTATTTGTATTGCACTTTTCATTCATAGTGAATCTCATGTTAGGGGCGTGTTCAAGGAGAGCCAGGACCCAGATGCAGAATCGAACAAAAACAGTTTATTTTCAAAGGTTAACAGAAAATCACCTTGACGGGAAAAACGAGACCATGAACAGGCAAAATAACTTAGTGTCCAGGAGGGAAAAAACTCACTAGAAAACTGGGACTAGAGTATCTACAAGAGATACGCTGAGGAAACACTACGACAGGAGATCTTCACGAGAGCGAGGAGGCATGAGACACGAGCATGTGCGGGAATCATCTGGCACTGGGGAGAATTTGGAGCAGGCTTAAGAAGCCGGGCTGATTGCGGGATGAGAGACAGGTGTGCCTTGTGAGCCTCACTCCCGTGGAGATCGGCCCCGCCCCTCTGCATGTACCTGCTGAGGGAGAGGGAGAAAGGAAAAGGATTAGGTGGGCGGGCAAAACACAAAGAGCCAGATCATGACAGTACCCCCCCCCTAATGGACGCCTCCAGGCGTCCTACCTGGCTTACCCGGGTACCTACTGTAGAACTCTCGCAGCAGTTGTGGGTCGAGGATGAGGGAGCGCGAGATCCAGGAGCGCTCCTCAGGACCGTACCCCTCCCAATCCACCAGGTACTGATATCCTCGGCCCCGCCTGCGGACGTCCAGAATGCGGGTGACTGTGTATGCTGGGTGACCCTCAATGAGACGGGGGGGAGGAGGCGGTGGCACTGGTGGTTGGAGAGGGCTGACCGAGACAGGTTTCAGGAGGGAGACATGGAACACCGGGTGGACGTTCAGTGAGGCAGGGAGGCGGAGCCGGACGGCACTGGGGTTGATCACTTTCTCCACCGTGTAGGGACCGACGTACCTGGGGGCCATTTTTCTGGACTCGGTCTGGAGGGGAAGATCTCGTGATGACAGCCATACCTCTTGACCCACCTTGTAGTTGGGAGCAGGGATCCGGTGACGGTCCGCCAACCGCCGATTCCGTTCAGCGCTGCCCTGGTCTCACACCACACCCGTCTGACCCGGCGGAACTGGGCCCGAACCGAGGGCACCGCCGCGTCGGACTCCTGACTGGGGAATAGAGGGGGTTGGAATCCTGTGTTGATCATGAACGGGGACATACCCGTGGCCGAGCTGATCAAGGAGTTGTGCGCATACTCCACCCAGGGAAGGTGGCCCGTTCCGTTTGCCCGTTAGATTGGGGATGGTAGCCGGAGGTGAGACTGGTGGCGGCCCCCAGCGCCCGACAGAAAGCCTTCCATACCTGGGAGGTGAATTGTGGACCTCGGTCCGATACGATGTCCTGGGGGATACCATGGAGCCTGAACACATGCCGAACTAACAGATTAGCGGTCTCCAAGGTGGAGGGGAGCTTGGGAAGGGGAACAAAATGAACCGCCTTGGAGAACCGATCCACAATAGTCAAAATGGTGTCGTTTCCTTCTGAGGGAGGCAGGCCCGTAACAAAATCCACTGCTATGTGAGACCAAGGGCGTGGAGGAATGGGTAGGGGCTGGAGGAGACCCGCCGGGGGACGGTGTGAGGCCTTGTTGCGAGCACACACCGTGCAGGCGGCAATGAAGGCTCGAACATCAGCAGCCATGGACGGCCACCAAAAACGCTGCTGAACCAATGTGAGGGTGCGATGGACTCCCGGGTGGCAGGCTATCCGGGAGGCGTGTCCCCAAGAGAGCACTGAAGATCTCGTGACCACGGGAACGAAAAGCCGTCCGGGAGGGCACCCGTCCGGCACCGTTTGTCCCTGGAGGGCTTCCTGGACCTCCTTCTCGACCCGCCACCGGAGCGCCCCCACCACACAGGCGGGAGGAAGGATGGTCTCACTGCTGGGCTCCCTCTCTTCCTCGGAAAACTGTCGGGAGAGTGCATCTGGCTTGACGTTCCTCGAACCGGGGCGATAGGTGAGGGCGTAGGAGAACCGGCCCAGGAAGAGAGCCCACCGGGCCTGACGGGAGTTGAGGCGCCGCGCCGTGCGCAGGTATGACAGATTCTTGTGGTCTGTCCACACGATGAATGGCTGCGCAGACCCCTCCAACCAGTGCCGCCACTCCTGAAGAGCCAGAACCACCGCCAATAGCTCTCGGTTTCCCACGTCGTAGTTGCGCTCCGCAGGACTGAGGCGACGAGAGAAGAAAGCGCAGGGGTGGAGCTTGCCGTCCGCAGGCTGGCGCTGGGAGAGGACGGCCCCGACCCCTGAATCCGAGGCATCAACCTCGACCACAAACTGCTGCTCAGGATCTGGGTGAGTAAGGACAGGCGCATTAATAAACATGTCTTTCAGTGTGCCAAAAGCAGCATCAGCAGTAGGTGACCAGGCAAAGTTTACTTTACTCGAGGTGAGAAAAGAGAGAGGGGCCGCTATCCGGCTATAGTTTCTTATGAACCGTCTGTAAAAATTAGCAAACCCTAGGAAGCGTTATAGTTGCTTGCGAGTGGTGGGAACAGGCCACTCCCTGACCGCCTCCACCTTTGAGGGGTCGGCCCGCAGCTGCCCCTTCTCCACCACGTATCCTAAGAAACTGACAGAAGACACATGAAACTCGCATTTCTCAGCCTTGACATAGAGCTTGTTTTCTAGGAGTCTTTGTAAGACATCCCGGACGTGACTAACATGTTCATCTTGGGACCGTGAGAAAATCAAAATGTCATCGAGGTAAACGAACACAACCTTGTTTAGTAAGTCTCGTAACACATCATTTACCAAACATTGAAAAACAGCAGGAGCATTAGTCAGTCCAAAAGGCATCACCCGATACTCAAAGTGTCCCAGGTGCGTGTTAAACGCAGTCTTCCATTCATCCCCCTCACGGATCCTGACGAGATGGTAGGCGTTTCTCAAATCTAATTTTGAGAAAACGCAGGCGTCGTGTAGGGGGCTGAACGCAGAGTCTATGAGGGGAAGAGGGTACTTGTTCTTGACTGTGATGTCGTTAAGTCCTGTGTAGTCAATACAGGGGCGGAGCGTTTTGTCCTTTTTCTCAACGAAGAAAAAGCCCGCCCCTACGGGTGAGGAAGAGGGCCGGATCAGCCCCGCCGCTACCGAGTCTTGTGATATAACTCTCCATAGCCTCCCTTTCAGGCTTGGAGAGGTTATACAACCGCTTGGTAGGGAGGGGTGACCCGGGGAGCAACTCGATTGCACAGTCGTAAGGTCTATGCGGGGGAAGGGTGCTGGCAGAAGTCTTACTGAACACCTCCTTTAAGTCATGGTACTCGGAGGGGACATTAGTCAGGTCAATTACCTCGGGTTGCTGGCAGGAGCTGGAGATCCGGGCCGGGACTGCAGATTGCAGGCAGTGAGCATGGCAGTGCAGGCTCCACTTGCGGATGGTGCCCGTGACCCAGTCAATGTGGGGGTTATGCCGCTTGAGCCAGGGAATGCCCAAGATGACGTTGTTAAGGGGGGAGGTGATGACAAACAATTCAACATGCTCATGATGATTGCTGGAGAGAAGTAGCTTAAGGGGCTCGGTCTTGTGAGTAACAATTTCCAACAATTTACCATCTATGGAGTGGATCTCCTTGGGTGAGGTTAGCTTATACACAGGTAGGCCATGGGCTTTAACGAAACTAATGTCAATGAAATTGTCATCTGCCCCCAAGTCGACCAAGACCTCGACCGAGAGGGAGTGTTGTGTGGCGTGAATCGTACCTGCCACCCGGAGGCGTGAAGCGGAGGATGATGAGATTTGGCTCACCAGGAACCTCCTGTTCCCTGGTGAGCCTGGCCTTTTGGCGCCTCCGGGCAGCGGCTGGCGTAATGTCCCTCTTGGCCGCAGTAGAGGCAGAGTCTCCCTGTCATCCGCCTCTGTCGTTCCGCTGGGGTCAGGCGCGCCCGTCCGAGCTGCATGGGTTCCTCCGCTGGGGGTTGGCGGGACTCGTGGGCGAGGAGGGTGGAGCCTTGAGTGGGTGGTGCGGGGTCCTGGACGGGAGGCGAGGAACCGGCTGCAGGTCGTCTTCTCCTGGTTTCCAGCCTTTCCCTATTCCTCTCCCTCAGTCTGTTATCTAGTCTGATGGCTAAATCTACGAGTTGGTTAAGTGAGGAGCATTCTTCAAGCACTGCCAGCTCATCTTTAATTTCACTGGAGAGCCCTTTACAAAAAACAGCCTGAAGGGCTGCGTCCCCCCACCCGCTCTCCGCGGCTAGAATGCGGAAACTTACAGCAAACTGTGACACTGGCTGGTTTCCCTGCTGAAGATCCAGCAATTGACCCACTGCCTGTCTACCCTTGACTGGGTGGTCGAAAACCCGCTTCATCTCATCTGAGAATAGCTTGTAGTCAGTGAGGAGGTCTGATTGCTGCCCTGAGATGGCTAAGGACCAGGCGGCTGCCTGTCCTGTGAGTAAACTCATGACAAATGAAATTTTAGCTGACTGAGAAGCATATGTATTAGGCTGTTGGCTAAACACTAGTGAACACTGATGGAGAAACTGAGCACATGTCCCTAAATCACCGGAATACCTGGCAGGTATAGGGATGTAGGGCTCTCTGGTTTGCTGCGCTGGACTGGCGGTCTGGTCAGCTGCTTGGAGTCGAGGGGAAGAGCCGGAAGGTGGAATCACTTGGTCTTTGATGGCCTCCAGTTGGCCGCCCAGTTGAGACACGCTGGCGGTGAGCTGCTGCAGGTGTTCCATCACCTGGAGCAGGGAGGACTCGTGCTGATTAACCACTGCTGCCTGGCTAGAGAGCGCCCGCTTAAAACTCTCAGATTCTGCTGGGTCCATTCGGGCCAGATGATTCTGTTAGGGGCGTGTTCAAGGAGAGCCAGGACCCAGATGCAGAATTGAACAAAAACAGTTTATTTTCAAAGGTTAACAGAAAATCACCTTGACGGGAAAAACAAGACCATGAACAGGCAAAATAAAGTGTCCAGGAGGGAAAAAACTCACTAGAAAACTGGGACTAGAGTATCTACAAGAGATACGCTGAGGAAACACTACGACAGGAGATCTTCACGAGAGCGAGGAGGCATGAGACACGAGCATGTGCGGGAATCATCTGGCACTGGGGAGAATTTGGAGCAGGCTTAAGAAGCCGGGCTGATTGCGGGATGAGAGACAGGTGTGCCTTGTGAGCCTCACTCCCGTGGAGATCGGCCCCGCCCCTCTGCATGTACCTGCTGAGGGAGAGGGAGAAAGGAAAAGGATTAGGTGGGCGGGCAAAACACAAAGAGCCAGATCATGACATCTCAAAGTGCTACAGAGTTAAAAACATAAAAATAAAAACAAAGAAAAAAGAGATCGCTAACAAAAGTTAATACGAAAAAGCCTTCCTGAATAAAAAGGTTTTTAGGCCCGTCTTAAAAGAGTCCAGGGTCTGCGCTGCCCTTAGATGGTTAGGAAGGCTGTTCCACAAGCGCGGTGCAGCCGAGCAGAAGGCCCGATCCCCTGTGGTGCGGAGCTTGGTACTGGGGGCCCGGAGGAGCAAGCTGTTGGTAGATCTGAGAGTGCGGATGGAGGTTTGTGGGGTAATCAGTTCTTGTAGGTAGGGAGGCGCATGTCTGTTGATGCATTTGTAGGTGAGTAGCAGGACTTTGTAGTCGACCCTGAAGGAGACAGGGAGCCAGTGCAATGAAAACAGAGTTGGTGTAATGTGTTCGTGTTTTCGCACTCTCATCAGGATCCTGGCAGCGCTGTTCTGAATATACTGGAGCTTCTGGATGCTCCTGCCAGGGATCCCAGTGAAGAGTGCATTGCAGTAGTCCAGTCTTGAGGAGATAAAAGCATGGACAAGCTTCTCTGCATCTGACAGGGTTAGAGTGGGGCGGAGTTTGGAAATGTTTTTGAGATGGTAGAAAGAGGTCTTGCACAGATGTTTTATATGGTCATGAAAAGTCAGGTGAGGGTCAAACCTAACACCCAGATTAGTGACTGAGGAGGAGAGGGGGATGTCCTGGCCGTCAAAGGTGAGATGAGGTATGGGGGATGACTGAACCTGGTGTGGAGTGCCAACAAGGAGAGCTTCAGTTTTGCTGCTGTTTAACTGGAGGAAATTGTTGCTCATCCAGGCCTTTATCTCCTCAAGGCAGGTGAGGCATGACCCGCTGCAGACTCTACTCGCTGTCCTGCCAGGACTACAGCGAGGTCCTCAAGCGAGCCCCCATGCTCGAGGCGAGACGAGACACCGTGGCCATTGAAATACTCCAGGAATCCACAGGTACTCTAATCTGATGGGCTTTTTATTTTTAAATCTTTTGTTTTGCAGTTGCATTTGGACCAACATTCATGACCAGTATAATGCATCCCTTTATCAGTAGTTGTTGTCATGTCTAAATGTGAAGAAATTAACGAATCTAAAAAATCTGCTCCTTCAGATGAGGTGCCAAGTCACCCAGTCACTGCTGGCAAAAGCTCTGACGTCGCTCCCACCGACACAGAATAAGCATGTGGGGGAGCCCAGAAAAGCACTGTGCCAAGATAATATTCCAATGTGTGCATAATACATGTGTGAATGCGCATGCATATGTATGTTTAAATGGAGATATATTTGTGCTTTTTTTTAATGACAGGGAAGGATTATCGTTGGAAGTGATGAGTCAACATGTTGACACACTTCACCGTGCGCAATCAAGCTGTCGTGTAGCGTGTTCCTGCCTATATCCACCCAAAGCGAATTAGCTGAGAACTAGAAATAACCGCCTTATATGCCTCTGCCAATAAACTTTGTTTTATCATTGCAAGGACAGTCTTTATTTATTGAACATATATAATTAATGTGATTATTAGGTCAACTTAAAGGATTTTGGTGTCTGCAAAAGTAAGTGACAGCACTTCCACCGTTTTTGTAGAATGACCCAAGATCGTTTTCTCAGCTACAGTGGTAAGCAAAACATTATGATGTCGATGAAGTTGACCTTTGAATTTTTGGATATAAAATGTCATCACTTCATCATTTTATCCTATTAGACATTTGTGTGAAATTTTGTCATAATTAGCGTATGAATTCTTGAGTTATGGCCAAAAACGTCTTTTGTGAGGTCACAGTGACCTTGACCTTTGACCTTTGACCACCAAATTCTAATCAGTTCATCCTTGAGTCCATGTGGACGTTTGTGCCAGATGTAATGAAATTCTCTCCAGGCGTTCCTGAGATATCGCGTTCATGAGAATGGGACGGACGTGAGGTCACAGTGACCTTGACCTTTGACCTTTGACCACCAAAATCTAATCAGTTCATCCTTGAGTCCAAGTGGACGTTTGTGCCAAATTTGAAGAAATTCCCTCAAGGCGTTCCTGAGATATCGCGTTCACGAAAATGGGACGGACGTACGGACGGATGGACAACCCAAAAACATAATTCCTCCGGCCACGGCTGTCGCCGGCGCGGAGGCATAAAAACATGATGAGTGATGAGGGGTTCATTTCCTTTTTAATACTTAAACTACTCTATCCATGAGTAACGATTCAGTACATTTTCTCTCAACAGTTCATTGAAAAATGACTGTTTTCTCTCTCTTATACATTTATTTTCTTTCTCCATCTCTGCTGTCTCTCCCTATTTCTCTCTCACCACAGAAGCTCCCTGCTGGGATCTGTCTCTGTCTCCTGAGCTCTCCAGCTGATCGACTGATGCTGAGAAACACACCACAGAATCTTCTTTTACTTGGAAACTTACAAACTGAAGTTGGGTGTTTCTAGTTAGTTTAGCACTGAACAGGTTTAAAATTAAAAAAACATAGATAGTTTGGTGTGTGTGTGTGTGTGTGTGTGTGTGTGTGTGTGTGTGTATGGAGAACTGAACTGATCCTCTGTATACTGACTTTGAAGTAGAGTGCGAGGCTGTCGGTCAGGCAGGAGGAGAGGTCCAGAGACAGGTTGTTGTGCCCCTCCTCCTGGAAGACTTTGTTACCACAGCTTTAAAAACAAACATGGAGGAGAAAAATACTTTAACTCAGATCACCGGACAGTTCTGTGAACCTCAGTGATAAGTGATGTACTTTGTTGTTTCATGTTTAATTCTGTGATTGTTCAGATAAAACATCATGAATATAGTAAATGCAGTTTGCTGTTGAGTTACCTGGAGCAGGTGCGGACAGACTGCAGCTTGAACTCAAAGTTCAGAGTGGGACAAACGTAGTCCGGTGTTGTGGACGTCCCCTGCTGCGTCTCGCCCTGCATTTTCATGCCCATGAGGAAGAGCATCAGGAACTCATGGGCATCCTGTAAGAGATCAGCAAGCCATTAAAATATGTTTATCACACAAATACTGCAGTAAAAAAGAAATCATGAATGCTAGACTCATTTTTGTACCTGCTGAAAGTCTTCCTCGTACTCCTCGTTGAACACGGCCAAGCTGCTCTTGACCGACCTCAGCAGCCTCCTCTTTCCATGGTAGGAGCTGTGACCCTGCCTCGCCTTGTACAGCTCCCCAAAGTACCTGGAGAACAGGAGATTGAGAGCACAAGTATTTATGACTTGCTTTTAATACCAAGGGAACAATCAGTAAAGCAATGAATCACTCAGTCAACCTGTAGCCTAGTGTGTGGGGTGAAGATCTCTTGCTCTACTGTACCTCTGCAGCTTCAGGCTGGTTTTGGTCTTGGGGCTCCACAGCACCTCCTGCCCCATGATGTCAGCACAGAAGCTGGGGATGCTGTACAGGGCCTGGAGAGTGGCGTTCAAGAAGCAGGTGTTCCCAACGTTTGGCAACCTGAGACGAAAAGCACATCAATAAAAATAGAATAACTTTATAATATGTTCTGTTGCCCAAGGTGCTTTTAATGAACCTAGAGCAATTCTTTATGAAAACTGATCTGACTGAAACTATGCACAACACCTGATGAAAATTCATGGTTTGTAATGGCAGTGATATGACTGACTTATCTGAACCTCAGATATCCAAACTGTCCAGTCTACCAAATGGGCATAATGAACTAAATAGGCAGTGATGAGAAAATGAACTCTGCCAAGTCTTAGAGATGACCTCAGTCTAAAACTTTTTGCTTTTCCAATATGCTAATACTGTCAAGTGCAATTAGAATAATTACAATTTTCCTGCTTGGATTTTGTTTGCCGTATACTAATTAAACAGGAATTGAATGAAGGTAGATCAATTTCATTTTTGTCTCATACCCCAGCTTCTTCTTCTGGCCTCTCTGGGTCTTGCTCCTCCTGAACCAGCTGAAGAAAGACAGCAAGCTCCTGGACTTGAAGGAGGATTTGCCCTCTGCCTGCACTGGCCTGAAAGATGGAGAGAGAGAGAGAGAGAGAGAGAGAGGAGAAAGAGAGAGAGAGAGAGAGAGAGAGAGAGGAGAAAGAGAGGGGCTGGGTAAGAGAGACACAGACTGGCAGGGATGTGATCTGAGCAACACAAAAAAGAATGGAGCCAAAGGCAGAAAAACAGGAATATTCACTGGAAATGTATCTGTAAGCAACATATCTGATCTCTAAACTGTCCTAGGTTTCCACTGCTGTATGAGAAACCTGTTTCATGGAGAAAAACAGTAATACCTCTCCAGAGATCCAGAGCAATGCAGCTCCAAGGAGACTTATGAGGAGAAAAACATGAACTAATGAGAGAGCAGTTTTGGAGTGGCACATGGACAATAAATCTATATATATCATACATACATATATATCATAATATGTCTGTTATTAAATGTACCTGCTGTGGCAGCGATGCCAGGAGACTCGGTCGGTGCTTCCTGGCCAAGCGCCTCAGGAACTGCTGGAATCCTAAAACACAGTGTACCTTCATTTAGGACAAAGCAGCTACACAGGCACACTGACCATGATACTGAGGCATACATGATGCTTACAGTTTCATCTCAAAATGTTAATATCACCCCACAACATTTCTCAGCATCGCAGGAACCACTTTCATTCACTTTAAACAAGCCACTTAAAGGGAAACCTTGACTTTTTGACTTGAAGGGTTATTTTTCTTCTTCAGCCAATGGACACAAAACAGAGAATCAACTAAACACTTCAGTCAACTAAACAATGGCATGCTTGTATTGGCAGCATCATTCATGGAAAGTCATGGATACTGATGTGTCGACAGCTACCTCATTGGCTACCCATGGCAACCAATTCCATAATGAATGAATGAAAGCAGTGCTAACAAGAAGTATTTAGTGGGAATTCAACACATCACAGTGTCCCTTTAAGTTGGTTTGACCAGACAAATTGAATAATGGAAGAGAATGGAGCTCTCAGTGATGGTTGGATTCCTGCTGGAAAGCCACAGTAAAAATATATCATTAGCCTTAATTAGCCTGCGTCATATTCTACCTGTCGATGGCGCTGTTCTCCACACCCAGGTCCTGGCTGTCTGGATCTGATGAGGAGTTCAAGGGGCGGATGGTGGAAGAGGGAGAAACAGTGGTGGAGGGGGAAGAGGAGGAGGGAGAAATGGGGGTGGAGGGGGGAGAGGAGGAGGAGGGAGAAACAGGGGTGGAGGTGGGAGAGGAGGAGGAGGGAGAAACAGGGGTGGAGGGGGAAGAGGAGGAGGGAAAAACAGGGGTGGAGGGGGGAGAGGAGGAGGGAGAAACAGGGTTGGAGGGGGGAGAGGTGGAGGGAGAAACAGTGGTGGAGGGGGAGGGGGAAGAGGAGGAAACAGGGGTGGAGGTGGGAGAGGAGGAGGAAACAGGGGTGGAGGTGGAGGGGGAGGAAGGAGAAATAGTGGTGGAGGGGGGAGAGGAGGAGGGAGAAAGAGTGGTGGAGAGGGGAGAGATGGCAGTTTCGAGGGAAGAGACAGTGGCAGAGAGGGAAGAGACAGTGGCAGAGAGGGAAGAGATGGAGGCAGAGAGGGAAGAGATGGTGGCAGAGAGGGAAGAGATGGAGGCAGAGAGGGAAGAGATGGTGATGGAGAGGGGAGAGGAGGAGGGAGAACAAGTGGAGGAGGGGGAGGAGGAAGGAGAGGAGAGGGGAGAAAGGCGGAGAGAAGAGTGTCTCTTCCCCACAGTGGATGAGGCACAGCTAGGAGTCGGCCACGTGCCATCATCAACAGCCTGTTAGAAAGAACAAGGTGAAGTTCAGAGAAGTAATTTGAATTTGAATCCTATTTTTGTTCAATTGAAGAAAAAATCCAATCCATGGCTAATGAGAGATTTATTTGTTTGGTCTGGTATCATTGTCCAAAGCAGAAGGAATATCTAGATCTGTTCATGTCTCATTGGCCCAATGAATATTATCAAGGATTTAAGGATTTATTTTGTACCCTAATAATGCTCTAATGCATTCCCCATACTTCTAAATACATTCACTGAACATGTTCTAATGTTGAAATTGTCAGTTGTGTGTGTTTATTGTACCTGCATTTGCTATATTGTTGTTTCTATTCTATTTCTATTTATCTATTTATCTATTAATAGATAATATATATAATATAATAATAATAATAATATATAATAATAATAATAATAATAATAATAATAATAGTAATAAAAATAATAATATATATAATAATAAGATAACAGGAGGAGGTTGGGGTGGTGGAAGGAATTTGCATCGACTTGGGTCAAGAATGATCAGCAGTGTGAGCTGGCAGATTATAAAGACCACCTCACTGACTTGTTTGGATGTGATTGGTGATGAGAGTCAGCTTGGATTGGACAGCTGAAAGCCAATCAGCTGATAGCGTACACGACTTCAGTGTTCTGGCTGAACGCGATGCTCCATTACTGTAATGAGTGCTGCATATTGTTCTGTAATATATACAGTCTTTACATGTGATCTCCACATCTAAAGAGGGAGGAGGAGGAACTGGAACTTGCTATTACTGTAAATGTATTGCATCTATAATGATAGTAGTAATGTACAGTATTATAAATTGTGTTGCTTCCAGGTCTCTAGGTCTGAAGAAGGAAGGAGAAGAGTTTGCACTGCACTGATGAGAATGAGAGCTGGTAGGTAGAGGAAGCCTAAGACTACCCTAAAACTAAATTTAGCCCCAGCTGTAATCCAAACCATGGCATGGCCACAGTGTGGAATACAAGGTATACACACACACACACACACACTCACACACACACACACACACGATAATCCTCTCTGTGTCCCTAGTCGGGTGGAGGTCTGCATCGTACTGATGTGTTTGAGCTGTTTCCAGCCACCTTCCAGGTAAAACCTCATCATCTCAGGAGATCTTCACACTTTTTGATGGAAGTCTCATCTTAACGGCAAATAGACAAAAAGATCTAAAAATTGACTTTGCAATTTTTCAGTTAAAATCTTGCAAAATTAGAAACTTGTCATCAGTAATTACAGGAAAACTTGACAGTGCTTTGAGATTTTGACAAAAGTGAAGCCTGGAACAATGAATCAAACTGTTCTCAGACGGTGAAGATGCTCCTCAGTCTGCTGGAACTTGGCTGCTCCACTGTCAGGTCACTGAACACATCAAAGCTGCCATGGAGACTCTATACTGTGACTGAAGAGGGTAAGGGACTGTGTGTGTGTGTGTGTGTGTGTGTGTGTGTGTGTGTGTGTGTGTGTGTGTTACATTATGAAAGAGACAGATAGAGAGACAGAGAGTTGGACTGAGAGAGAGACGGAGAGGATGCTGATGATGATGCTGTGTGCTAGGTGCTGATGTGTGTGTGTGTGTGTGTGTGTGCGTGTGTGTGTGTGTGTGTGTGTTACATTATGAAAGAGACACAGATAGAGAGACAGAGAGTTGGACTGAGAGAGAGACGGAGAGGATGCTGATGATGATGCTGTGTGCTAGGTGCTGATGTGTGTGTGTGTGTGTGTGTGTGTGTGTGTGTCTTTTCAACAGGAAAGAGGAGAGGAATCTTTGGCTGAACAGTATGAGGAATGGATCAGCGTCTGGAAAGAAGGAAAAAACACATACATGTAAACAAACTCAAAATATTGGCTCCAAACAGTCATTTTGTATGGAAATGTGTATTTTTATAATTGTCTGACAGCTTTGATAAGACAAAAGGTGCCACATGTGAAACACAGTGAAGCACTATGTCATGTAAAACAGCTTATTCACTGGAAATAAAACCAGATGCTGCTGTGTTGCATGAATGAGATGTAACAAAGTAACAAAGATGAAGGTATTTCCCTATCATGATTATTTGAGCATGAAAATGAATGATTTTGATCATGAAACATGACTTATTTGAAAAGAGCCATTTTCAAAAATACAATGAATGAATGATTTGTGACCAAGTGTAGAAAATGTGAGCAAGAAAATGCTGTCACATCATCAGCATGTAAAATATGTAGATGGAGGTAAGCAGTGATGGAGGCCTAATGGTTTGGTCATCAAAAATAAACAAATAAAATAAATAAATAAATAAATAACAATAAACAAAAAATCACCAGTCTTTATAGAAAATAATCCCTTTTTTTTTTTAACAAGTTTGATACAGCTTACTACAGGCCAACTATTAATTTATATCATGAAGATTTTTGTCACCTTAAAAAATGAGTAAACTCAAACCAACCAAACTCAACCCACAAATATAAAGTTGGTCAAACTGGCTTTAGGTGGCTTACTCTCCTACAGAAATGAGTCCAGACGGCCAAATGCGCATTATGAGTATATTTACAGATGAAAGATGTCAGAAAAAGAGACATTGTTTTAAAAAGGTCCATTAGTTATTTTATGGTTCTATGTTGCTAGCTGCTAGTTCTTAGAGTCAGAGAACAGCTGTGTCACATGTGATGCCACAGTGCAACATTCCCTGTTTAAATGCTGTTTCGAATGAGAATCATCACTTGTCCCAACAGACTTGACCTGACAGCACGCTTCGACTCAAGAGACATCTTCACATAGCTCGGCTATATTCATTTGTTCATACATTTATTCACGTGTTCATTCATTTATTCTTTCATTTATTCATTTTTCGTTAATTCATTCGTTTATTCGTTGATTTGTGTCGTTTTTTGTAGACTTTTTGTTTGTTTTTTGCCCGTTTTTTTGTTTTTTTTTTGTTAAATTTTCACAGGAAAAGCCGGACCTGGTTAGGACTTGGCACCATGGGTAGCATCCTCTCCAAACCGGTAAGACTGACTCATTTTCATCTTTGTAGTGGAACAAATTTGTCTTTCTTGTGCGTTTTCACGGTGTAACTTGAGCTACAAGTAAGAAACTTTGTGAAGGATGTGAAATGCAGCTCAGAAAAAAGTCAACAAAGTGCATCAACTGAGATGTGACGGTTCCGAGTAAAACACAGTAATTGTTTCATTAATTATGAATTATTGTGGATTTTTATGGGTCCGTGCGGTCAAAGTGTTGCTAGTTCACGGAGCTTCCCTCTAAGCTTCTCTACAGCGCGCGGACACTGGACTTGTTATTGTTTGAATGAAGCACGCGCTTTAGCTCGACCCGCTGTTCTGACTTTAGAATGCTTTTGACCTCAGAGCGAACACACACACACACACACACACACAAACACACACACACACACACACACACACACACACACACACACACACACACACACACACACACACACACGTTATGTTTCAATATTCAGAAGAGGAAAATGCAAGAGCCACGACCAGCGATATTATCTGTTTAGATAATAAATAAATAAATAAATAAATAAGAACTTCATTTAGACAGCGCTTTTCCAAACAATCGTTTAAAAGTTCTTTACAAAGCAAATAAGATATTAAATAGATAGCATACAGTAAAACAGGATAAAAAGGAACAAAAACAAATGACAAAATTTTCTCTTTATTATGGAATAAATTCGCATTTATTTGTATTCATACATTATGCCCTGATGAAGACATAGTGTAGAAACCATGGTCGAAACTTTGGCTCAGTAAATTATTATATGTATCCCATTATATAAGTGTGCTGCAACTCTCACTCTCAGCGATCTGGTGGAAGATTCTTGCTGCCTTCAGGTGCTCCTCGTTTGCTCGTACTTTCGATAGTTCCAGTCGTAAATACAACTCCTCGTGTATTCAAGTACCTTTTCAGTCAGAAATAACTAAATTGACCCTGCAACAAAAGTAGCTGTTTTGGTGACTATTTTTTGAAACCAAATGGTACAGAGCTACTTTGTGCTACAACAGCAGAATGAAGAGGAGAATATTTACAACAGTTTTGAAATAGATATTTTAATTGAATTAGTGTATGGGTAGTGTATTAGCTAAAGTTGTTGTGCGTGGCACCAGAAGTTAAACAAAAAGTGAGAATGTCACATCTTGGCTTCTTGGTTATCCTGTAAAATTTGACTTTCCCATTGGCTTTTACCATTTTATTGGGTCGTTCAAGCGCGCTCTTCCATAATTACAATTTTTCTGACAGCATTTTAACGCAGCATCTGCTCGCTACTGTTGTGACCGTTGGCGCGGTGCAGAAGAAGTGCGGAAAATCTGGGAGATAAGGTAACCTAGGCCTGAATATTGGACTTTTGGACCCACAGTGCAATGGTTTGGCTTCAAAACATTTGTATTATGCTGTTTGGATTAATTTATGGTCATTTTTACCTTTTTGGAACTAAATAAACTATCTCTATTCACTCCAGTTGTTTTGGAAAAAGTTGCTATGAAGCTGCGCTAGCTAGCTTGATGTGTGTTATAAATACAAACTTCGCCAGTGTTTCAGCTGACAGGAGGGTCATTAGATAATGACAAAAATATTTTTTTTTGTTTATTGTTTAAGAGAGCTAAAATCCTCCAAATAAAATTACAAAGCACTTTGTTTAAATCCTTGATAATATTCATTGGGCCAATGAGACATAAACAGATCTAGATATTCCTTCTGCTTTGGACAATGATACCAGACCAAACAAATAATTCTCTCATTAGCCATGGATTGAATTTTTTCTTCAATTGAACAAAAATAGGATTCAAATTCAAATTATTTCTCTGTGGTTCATCTTTATATATAATTATACCCAGGTACATTACAGTATTTTGAACTTCACCTTGTTCTTTCTAACAGGCTGTTGATGATGGCACGTGGCCGACTCCTAGCTGTGCCTCATCCACTGTGGGGAAGAGACGCTCTTCTCTCCGCCTTTCTCCCCTCTCCTCTCCTTCCTCCTCCCCCTCCTCCACTTGTTCTCCCTCCTCCTCTCCCCTCTCCATCACCATCTCTTCCCTCTCTGCCTCCATCTCTTCCTTCTCTGCCACTGTCTCTTCCCTCTCTGCCTCCATCTCTTCCCTCTCTGCCACTGTCTCTTCCCTCGAAACTGCCATCTCTCCCCTCTCCACCACTCTTTCTCCCTCCTCCTCTCCCCCCTCCACCACTGTTTCTCCTTCCTCCCCCTCCACCTCCACCCCTGTTTCCTCCTCCTCTCCCACCTCCACCCCTGTTTCCTCCTCTTCCCCCTCCCCCTCCACCACTGTTTCTCCCTCCACCTCTCCCCCCTCCAACCCTGTTTCTCCCTCCTCCTCTCCCCCCTCCACCCCTGTTTTTCCCTCCTCCTCTCCCCCCTCCACCCCTGTTTTTCCCTCCTCCTCTTCCCCCTCCACCCCTGTTTCTCCCTCCTCCTCCTCTCCCCCCTCCACCCCCATTTCTCCCTCCTCCTCTTCCTCCTCCACCACTGTTTCTCCCTCTTCCACCATCCGCCCCTTGAACTCCTCATCAGATCCAGACAGCCAGGACCTGGGTGTGGAGAACAGCGCCATCGACAGGTAGAATATGACACAGGCTAATTAAGGCTAATGATATATTTTTACTGTGGCTTTCCAGCAGGAATCCAACCATCACTGAGAGCTCCATTCTCTTCCATTATTCAATTTGTCTGGTCAAACCCACTTAAAGGGACACTGTGATGTGTTGAATTCCCACTAAATACTGCTTGTTAGCACTGCTTTCATTCATTCATTATGGAATTGGTTGCCATGGGTAGCCAATGAGGTAGCTGTCGACACATCAGTATCCATGACTTTCCATGAATGATGCTGCCAATACTAGCATGCCATTGTTTAGTTGACTGAAGTGTTTAGTTGATTCTCTGTTTTGTGTCCATTGGCTGAAGAAGAAAAATAACCCTTCAAGTCAAAAAGTCAAGGTTTCCCTTTAAGTGGCTTGTTTAAAGTGAATGAAAGTGGTTCCTGCGATGCTGAGAAATGTTGTGGGGTGATATTAACATTTTGAGATGAAACTGTAAGCATCATGTATGCCTCAGTATCATGGTCAGTGTGCCTGTGTAGCTGCTTTGTCCTAAATGAAGGTACACTGTTTTTTAGGATTCCAGCAGTTCCTGAGGCGCTTGGCCAGGAAGCACCGACCGAGTCTCCTGGCATCGCTGCCACAGCAGGTACATTTAATAACAGACATATTATGATATATATGTATGTATGATATATATAGATTTATTGTCCATGTGCCACTCCAAAACTGCTCTCTCATTAGTTCATGTTTTTCTCCTCATAAGTCTCCTTGGAGCTGCATTGCTCTGGATCTCTGGAGAGGTATTACTGTTTTTCTCCATGAAACAGGTTTCTCATACAGCAGTGGAAACCTAGGACAGTTTAGAGATCAGATATGTTGCTTACAGATACATTTCCAGTGAATATTCATGTTTTTCTGCCTTTGGCTCCATTCTTTTTTGTGTTGCTCAGATCACATCCCTGCCAGTCTGTGTCTCTCTTACCCAGCCCCTCTCTTTCTCCTCTCTCTCTCTCTCTCTCTCTCTCTCTCTCTCTCTCTCTCTCTCTCTCTCTTTCTCCTCTCTCTCTCTCTCTCTCTCTCTCTCTCCATCTTTCAGGCCAGTGCAGGCAGAGGGCAAATCCTCCTTCAAGTCCAGGAGCTTGCTGTCTTTCTTCAGCTGGTTCAGGAGGAGCAAGACCCAGAGAGGCCAGAAGAAGAAGCTGGGGTATGAGACAAAAATGAAATTGATCTACCTTCATTCAATTCCTGTTTAATTAGTATACGGCAAACAAAATCCAAGCAGGAAAATTGTAATTATTCTAATTGCACTTGACAGTATTAGCATATTGGAAAAGCAAAAAGTTTTAGACTGAGGTCATCTCTAAGACTTGGCAGAGTTAATTTTCTCATCACTGCCTATTTAGTTAATTATGCCCATTTGGTAGACTGGACAGTTTGGATATCTGAGGTTCAGATAAGTCAGTCATATCACTGCCATTACAAACCATGAATTTTCATCAGGTGTTGTGCATAGTTTCAGTCAGATCAGTTTTCATAAAGAATTGCTCTAGGTTCATTAAAAGCACCTTGGGCAACAGAACATATTATAAAGTTATTCTATTTTTATTGATGTGCTTTTCGTCTCAGGTTGCCAAACGTTGGGAACACCTGCTTCTTGAACGCCACTCTCCAGGCCCTGTACAGCATCCCCAGCTTCTGTGCTGACATCATGGGGCAGGAGGTGCTGTGGAGCCCCAAGACCAAAACCAGCCTGAAGCTGCAGAGGTACAGTAGAGCAAGAGATCTTCACCCCACACACTAGGCTACAGATTTACTGAGTGATTCATTGCTTTACTGATTGTTCCCTTGGTATTAAAAGCAAGTCATAAATACTTGTGCTCTCAATCTCCTGTTCTCCAGGTACTTTGGGGAGCTGTACAAGGCGAGGCAGGGTCACAGCTCCTACCATGGAAAGAGGAGGCTGCTGAGGTCGGTCAAGAGCAGCTTGGCCGTGTTCAACGAGGAGTACGAGGAAGACTTTCAGCAGGTACAAAAATGAGTCTAGCATTCATGATTTCTTTTTTACTGCAGTATTTGTGTGATAAACATATTTTAATGGCTTGCTGATCTCTTACAGGATGCCCATGAGTTCCTGATGCTCTTCCTCATGGGCATGAAAATGCAGGGCGAGACACAGCAGGGGACGTCCACAACACCGGACTACGTTTGTCCCACTCTGAACTTTGAGTTCAAGCTGCAGTCTGTCCGCACCTGCTCCAGGTAACTCAACAGCAAACTGCATTTACTATACTCTTGATGTTTTATCTGAACAATCACAGAATTAAACATGAAACAACAAAGTACATCACTGAGGTTCACAGAACTGTCCGGTGATCTGAGTTAAAGTATTTTTCTCCTCCATGTTTGTTTTTAAAGCTGTGGTAACAAAGTCTTCCAGGAGGAGGGGCACAACAACCTGTCTCTGGACCTCTCCTCCTGCCTGACCGACAGCCTCGCACTCTACTTCAAAGTCAGTATACAGAGGATCAGTTCAGTTCTCCATACACACACACACACACACACACACATCTATGTTAGTGACTCTGTGTCTTTTTCCTTAGGCATCAGAACTGGAGTGTACCTGCTGGCAGTGCCTTGGCCACCAGGCGACAGTGTCCAGAGCTTTCCTCACTCTACCCAGGTAAGTCCCATACATGAACGTGCCCATGATGTTGTAAATTACACTGTCTTTCTATAGTATGTGTTAATGGTACTCTCTGTTTTAATAGAGTGCTAGTGCTTCACATGAAGCGCTTCTGCCACGATGGGGAAGAGCTGAGGAGAGTGGATGATGCTGTCTGCATCCCTCCAGTCCTTTCTCTGGCCTCCCTGTTGGAAGAGCAGCAGGATGTACTGAGGTAAACCATTACACTCCATATTGGAACAACTGCAATAATAACTTTAAACATACTATATACATATTTATTGAGTAATTTCACAAACCAGAAATACCATGAAACGGTTTAATGTACATTAAATGAAGGTTATACCATCCAAAACCACTCCAAACAATGTAATGGAGTTATTTTGATTATTCTCACTTCTCTGATTGAAAAGCTTTTCTCTTTCTAGTTCTTTTGAATGAGCTCATGACTGTCTGTCAAACTGGCTTATACAGGACTTATAGATTTAAGAAACTATAGTCTACTAGCATGAATGAGCACCTGCCTATTACTGTACACGTATGTCATGTCTGAAAACAGTTTCCTATATATATTTGTCTTGAATATCATATTGATCAAAAAGGATGCTCTTTCATTCAAAGCTCCCCAGGAGGCAGGAAGGTGTCGCCTCAGGCAAAACCCCTCCCAAGCACAGGTAAGAGAAATTGTGCAATTTTAAACCTGTTCAGTGAAACTAACTAGAAACACCCAACTTTAATTTGTAAGTTTCCAAGTAAAAGAAGATTCTGTGGTGTGTTTCTCAGCATCAGTCGATCAGCTGGAGAGCTCAGGAGACAGAGACAGATCCCAGCAGGGAGCTTCTGTGGTGAGAGAGAAATAGGGAGAGACAGCAGAGATGGAGAAAGAAAATAAATGTATAAGAGAGAGAAAACAGTCATTTTTCAATGAACTGTTGAGAGAAAATGTACTGAATAGTTACTCATGGATAGAGTAGTTTAAGTATTAAAAAGGAAATGAACCCCTCATCACTCACCATGTTTCTTTACAGCAGGATCACAGTGTCCAGAGCAGCTACCGCCTCTCTGCAGTCGTCTCTCACCTCGGGGAGAACATCGACTGCGGTAATTAATGTCACATACATCAGACATAAATATGGATCTGGGACACACACACACACATATAAACAAACACACCAAATAAAGTTTAATCTGCACTGTGTTTCATGTGTCCCACACAGGTCACTACGTCAGTGACGTCGTCGAGGGACACGGCGGTGAATGGGTGACCCTCGATGACTCCCGTGTGACGAGAACAGACGAGGCCGCGGTCCTGAAGGACAGAGAGGACACCGCTTACCTCCTGTTCTATGTCCTCAGGTAAGGCTTTGCCCTCACTGCTTACAAGAGGAATCAATGAACTGGCCTGTTTGAGCCTTCAAGCAAACTGGTAAGTAAGAGAGTATTGAGTGAATGCCCCGTCTTCTTTGTCCTCTTTTCCTCTAGTGGTGCAGGTGAGGGGGACCCTGCACCTCTGTAGCAGGAACAGGAGTCATCAGGAGCTGTTTGCACCACCACCAGCCGTTTGCTCCTTAGTACGGTGGCCATTTTAGGACATCCTCAGCCGCCTTTGTCATTCGTAGATCGACTTTGTCAGATTTAGATGGACTTGTATCAGGTTTAGCTGTGTTTTGTCAGACTTAGATGGAGTTGTATCAGGTTTAGATGTACTTTGTCAAACTTAGATGGCGCTCCTCTGCAATGGAGGGCGGTCCCGGCGTTACAACCAAGCGCTTCCAATCCTTCATCAAGGAAGGATTGGAAGCGCTTGATTATAATGCCGGGAGTAGTACATCTAAACCCGACACAAGTCCATCTAAATTTGACAAAGTAGATCTACGAATGATAAAGGCTGCTGAGGATGTCCTAAAATGGCCACCGTACTTTAGTTCTTTTGTACATAGTTCTTTTTTCACTTGCACCTTTAAATTAGGCACTTAAAGGATAATGCTGGTGTTTTTTAATGCATTTCTTACCGTCAACAAATCCTATGAAAATATCAAAATCAACAATGCGTTTGCTCTACTCTCATTACTTTCCGACTTCCCACGTTCCCTTTTTAGCCTTCAACACGAAAGTCATTGGCTCCAATTGTAAGCTAAAAACCTTTAAATACAGCTCACAAACACATAGTTTCTATTTTAAAAATTGCTAACTGTTACCACAAAAAGTCAGACTGTTGTAGTTATTACCAAATCTAATTCAAATGGGAACAAATTCTTCATTACACTGGGGACTATTTTCAGTGCTACGGAACTACTTTCCTGAGATGGAAAACGTGTTTACGGTCGGCTTATTAAGTTGTTTGAGGAAAAAGTCGGCCGGCCCGGTGCATCGTGATGATGAAATATGCTGCCAGAGCAACGGCATGGCTCTGTGACGTGTTTTTAATAGTTTTTTTAATAGAATGGACTTCTATGGCTACTGGGACATGGCTTTATTGGGCATCGGCTACATGGACGAGACTTGTTGGCAAATCAAAATCATTGCTGATTTTGTTATTTTCATAGGATTTGTTGACGGTAAGAAATGCATTAAAAAACACCAGCATTATTCCTTTAAGCAATAAATTAGTTTTTCTGAACTAAAAAAGCTGTTTTGTCCTAGCCTTTTATTTGCAGTGTGCAGAATTATTTTCCCATTTTTCTAGTTTGCAATACTTTGATTCTGTTTATCAATTACAAGATTTGACAGTATTATTGTTTTGATAGTCAATATTACTCTCCTAATTGCTACTCTATAAACTTTACAGTATAGTGCATGGATTTAACTATAGAATTCAAAGAAATAAAAAGTCAAAGGTTGTGTTGTAAAACAGAATCAGTACAAGCTTATCAATATTTTCTTACACTCCTAGAAGATACTGCCAGCCAAACTGATACTGCCATTAGAGTCTTTCACTTCACCAAGAATGAAAGTGAAAACTTTAAAGTTCAACTTAAATGTTCCACTAAGACTTTGGTTCTCAATCTGGGTTCAACACAAAACTGTTGTCCTTGAAATACACACCAACCTGAAAGCATTTGTATATTCCCGTCTCTGATATGAGCTGAGTATCTAAAGCCTTGTCAAGAATGTGTTTGACTTAAAAGCTGCTGCAAAACTTTAACAGTGGAACATACTGCAGCGTCCTTCTTTCTTCAGCATCCAAGATAAATTCTGTTGGCTCCACTACTTTGAAATGTTCTTATTAGTAGTTTTTACCCTTTAAAGTCGAGATGAAACGGCATTTCGAGAGTATCTAACTTCTGTATCGTGACGTATTTCCAAGTGAAACAGGAAAGACAGGTGGGACGTAACGTTGGGAGGAATTTGATTTGAACGTTGAAAAGTGGGTGTGTCATAACACCCAAAGACACACCAAAGTACCATGCTGTTGCTAGCTAGCTAACTGATGAATCTTAGCCTCTTAGCTCTGTGCGCTAAAAGTTGAAGATTGATTGATGGGTGGATGTCATGATATTATTGGTTGAAATTGGTTGAGGCATGCTTACGTAAGCACACGGCATATTTTGTTTTACAGGAAGAAAACATGATTGAATTTTGATAAAAGAATACAAAGAAATTGATTTTTTGTATTTTTTTTGGCATATATTGTTAAATAGGTGCACAATATGACCGGGGATGTGATCTAAAAGGGTTAAAAAGGCATTTTTCATTTCATCTCGACTTTAAAGCAGTGACATGATGACAGCCTTCCCAATGTCCTTGTACACAGGATTAGAGATGCACAATGCAGATACGAGTTCTTCAGTGATTCTCTGGTCAACTTGTAGGTTCAATGTCACATATAATTTTTTATACCAGACAAAGATGCTGTGCTTTGTTCAAGACGTGTCAAGAGGGTTGCAAATGTCTAAATTATACACAAATGTCAGTTGATGTTTATATTGAGCCTTATTGAGTGGTTTAGTCCGCTAAATGTGATATGGCTAAACTTAAAGACCAACACTGATTTTGTTCTTCAGTCCAAGAACTCTCACATCCCATTTGCATAAAGACCTTCTGAATAAATTCATAATAATATCTGAGCTCTTTTGGGTATGCTAAGTTCAGAGCGTAGATTACTCCCAGCATCATAGCCTGTCCACCTTCCTTCTTGATGGCCTCTATACCCTGATGCTCCTCTGTCGGTCCCTCATGATGAATATATTCTCAGTTCAACATAGTCAGAGTATCTCTGTGATAGCCGGCTCCACAAAACCAAACAACAGCAATTCTATCTAACCGGTCTCAAGAAGGAGGTCGTTAACTGGCTCTGTCAACCCAGGATTTACCAATCCAGCTATGAGCTCACATGAAAGAGGCGGGATTTGGAACAAATAACCAATCACATGCAACATGGACAGATCAAGAGCAGCATATTTTAAAAGATAAGATGAAAGGAAAAGTAGCATGATTCAGTGGGGAAAAGGCAGTAGAGTGTAAGCACACAACTTGAAGATAAAAATAGTAGAAAATAATCCAAAAATAAAATCAGCAGACTGAATAATTGTCATTAGGCTTATCTCTGCCCCATCATTAAAACACACTGTTCATTCTTCTCACTTATACAATATTGTATCGTCACACTGAGGCTGTGAAAAGATTTTATATTCATAAAATCTACATCATGTTCCCAATGGGAATATGAGTGCAGACGTCTATTGCATTAATCTCTCTTGAGAATCATATGAAAGAATTTCAATACTTAATATACAACATTAAATTTCATTCACCATTGATAACTATGGTTAACTAATGTAAGCGACCTGCTATTTGTTAGATGTCCTCTTTTATAACCAGAGTGGGTGGAGCGGAAATGCTACAAACATTTATTATATCTCTGATCTAATAAATGACGATGAAAATCAAAGTGGTTCTGCTGGTCTCTAAACACGTGGACCTGTGAACAGTCCTTCTTTCTTGGCCTATCTGTTTATTCAGCAGTTTCTCCCTGTACAGTTCTTGTTGTTACCTGTTACTTTCATTTGAAAGCACTGTTGTTGTTCATATTGGGATCCTGTAGGAATGGTGACTCCATTTGTCCAGAGAGCTGATTGGTGCAGAGACGGGCCTTTTATAGGTTTATTTTATAGGTTTCTATTTAACCTGCTCCAGAGCAGGTTAGCTGTGCAGCATAGGTTACCATGGCGATCTACCAAGGTTAAAAGTGAGCCACCTTCATGAGACAGAAAAGCCCAAATTTAGCTCACTAAACTGGCTTTGTGAGACAGGCCCCAAGTCATTAGTGTCACCTTTAGATTGTTGTTACCCACAAGCAACTTACAGACCCCAGCCTCTAATGGTGTGTTCAGACTATGGGCTACAAAGTGACAGGAAGTCATTCGTTTTCAATGGAAGCCGGCAACACGACGCTACAAACGGCAGAGCGTAAAATGTAGCAGCGCGTCGGGCGAGCGCAGCTACAAACTGAAGTTCAGCTGGCTTCAACTTTTTTCCACGCTCTGATGACGCGGTGAAGTGTGACCAAATCAAGGTAGTGTAGGGTCGTTATATTTACGTTATTATTGTTTACTTGATGAATTAGAACGAGTATTTGACAAATATAATAAAAACGAGACAAATGCAACACTATGACAGTCTGACATTATCAGTTGGTGCACCCAGTGTGACGACGACATGAACCGTCAGCGACCAGCTGGGCAACACTTTTCTGCTCTGTTGGCGACAGTGTACCTTGGTATGCCAGACCGTTCTGTAGCTTTTGTAGCCCGTAGTCTGAATGCAGCTTAAGTCAGCAGTTTCTCCATTGAGGTGCATGAGTAAAAGCAAGCACTTATGTTTCACTTTTGTTTCCACACTGGGAGACTCTGTGGATTGAGTTCAATGCTGCTGGTCTGCTGTCTGTACATCTTCAAATTACAGACATGACATGATGCGACATCAGGCGCATTAGAGATCGATTTAGATCCATTTCTATACAGACCAACTTTTGATTTTGTGCTTCTGTATGGGGAAACACTGCACCTCACAGTCAACATCGCCCTCTAGAGGCCATCTGATGAAGCACATCATCGCACTAAGCGTTACCTGACTGACTGACTGACTGCCTGACCTGAATTTGCCATGCGATACCCTTGGCTGCGCCGTGGGAAAAAAAAGCCATGATAATCAACATCCTGTTATTGATTAAGGCTTTTCCTATCACAATGTGGTCCATTCAAAATACTGCTTTACAGGTTAATATCGACTATCAACACTTGTGTTCTTCATGCCTCTTTCAGACCAGCAATGCCACAACATGCAGTGATGAATTCACAATTCTATTACTATTCCTAGTAGAAAGATATCTGAAAAATTACAGTTACAGTAACAGTTACTTTTTGTAACTTTGACTGAAAAATGATACTATATCCATAGTGTAGCAGGTATATTGGCTGAAAAGTACAACCTAATGACAACAAATGTTTGTAAATTGAAATGGTTGATATTCCTCAATGTTTTCTGTCCAAGTTTATTAACAGACAAGACATATTTTTCATTAGATGTCACTTGAGAAGGTCACAACTCATTAACTTCAGTTTGGTGACTGTTAACACAAAAATGCCTTGACATTTTTTAGTCTTAAAATAACATAACTTACATTGATTGACATTTTTGTGGCATAACATTATTTTAAAACAGTGTGTCAGGTGTCTAATACTGCTTTCATGTTTCAGCAGCATTTTTTCACCAGCCATTTATTTATTTGTTTAGGCCTATCTAATGATTTATTTATTTATATATATATCCACCCATCGTCAAATCAGGTATTCATTCAATCATTTGTTTGTTTGCATTATTCAACACAGGCTGTCAAAGAGCCATAATAAGAAACAACCACTTTCCTCTTGGTACATGGTTGTCCTTTCATGTTCTGTATTTCCATATTTCAATCCATACTGTAGATGAGAAGCATGAAGGCTATCAAACTACAATTAAAAGTGTACTAATTAACCTTCACAAGCTAAACAATGTGTTTGAATCAAGCCAGTAGGTTATTCTTCCAAACTACATTAAAAAATGTAAATTTAATGCTGACTTGCATATTGGCAAACATGCACACCTCTTTAAACTTACATTAAGAGCTTTTACGAATCTTTAGGATCCATTCTCTACTCCGGCGTATATCTGATACACCAAGCAGCGTTTATACCAGTAAAAATTAGAATTGGTTCGCCTCTTATTCCACAACCTTGTTCCATTCAATACAGTGGTGGACGGCAGTGAACTGAGCGAACCAATTCAAAAAGTTGGCAATTTATTGAAATAGATGTTGCTTGGTAAATCACTTGTATGTCGAATTTTCTAGTGGCTCCTAAACATTCATAAAATGTGTAATTCATGTTCTACGAAATGCGTACGATTGCCGATAAGCAAGGCAACATTAAATTAGCAGATTTTTTGTCTGAGTTTGGCGTGACGTTCCTTCCATGCGAGAGAACGGAACCTATTGGGGTTAACGTTATACCCCTCTGTGCTGGCTGCCTGTGGACCGTCTGGACGGAGGCGGTGGACACCGTAAAGGCTGGCTGGAGCCTATAAAACCTGCTGACCAGATGGATAGCTAGTTTGGACTAAGAGAATGGTTTCACTTAATGTTGACAAATGCGTATCATCAGCTCGCTGGCCAATTCGGCAGGAAGCACCGACGGATTTGGGGTCATCTTGAAAATTAACGGTGTCCGTCCGGTAAGAGTCCGTGTGAATGGCTTGCTTGCTAGCCAGCTACTGTAGTCATGTTTATTAGCTTGTAGTTAAGTTACCTTTAGCCAGTTTGCCAGATATCCCTGTTGTCATATTTACTTTTGTGTTTTGAAGGGCAAAGCATTTCGTGTCTGTACAGCTGTCAGCGCTTGTGAGCCTGAGGAGTGCCCAGTGGTTATTTCAGGTAGCTAGCTAACATGCTATCATTACTGTAGCTGAAGCCAATATAAGACAGAGCCAGAGGTGAGCTAGCTGCTAGCTTCAATAAAAGCAGTGTGCTCATCATAATAATGTTAACCTTCTATTCATGTCATTGCTTCCTCTAGTCACTCTGCTGTGGCATAAACCACATTACCATTACCATTACAGTAGATTGGAAATAAAATAGCAATACAATGAAGTTACAATACAAGTGTAGTTTCTTATTTCCCCCTAAACTGAATTGTACAGGCGCAATGTTGGGAATTGCCACTGCTATCATATCATATCATTACTTTTATCAAGTATCTATTTTTTTTATTAAGTGTGTATATTTATCTTTTAAGTCATAATAACAGTTTAACAGATACATCCTGCACCAAAATGAAAATGGTGAGCAAAACAAGCTTCCTCTGATGTTGAATCAGAACTAAAGTGACCTGCAGCCACAGATGAAAGTCTTTGGGCAGCTAACAGGTACTCAAAGAAGGCACTGAAGCCTACGCAGTTTCAATTGTATGTATTCAGTGCAAGGACCTTTGCCCAGAGACTTTAACCTGCTGAAGGGTGAATAACCTTCATTCATTCACCTGACCGCCAATCACGTCTGCTACTATAGCCTATTGTAGGTCTAAAGCTGAAGGTACACATGCATTTTTTAGGGCAACATTTGCCAGCAATGGGCAATGAATATGAGCAACTGGACAATGGGCAAAGAGGGCAATGGGCAATAGTAACTGACAAATTTGACAGTTGGACGAGTGAAAATGGATTAAATAACATACTGCTGCCATCATTGTTATCTTGGCCTCTTTTACTGAAAATGTTATTTAATCATTTTATCACTGGAAGTTCATCATAACGTGTAATAATGTGTAAAAATGTGTGGGTTTATGTATGGCTCTGGCATCCAACAGCTAGCTGGCTTGCTAGATTAAATGTTAGAAAAAGAATCACAGCTATTATTACCTAGTTGTGTTTACCTTTAGTAGCAGTTGGACCATTTCAAAAAATATTTTGGGCAGAGGACAGGTCACCTGACCAATTTTCCTGTCTCTCATTGGATAATGTTGAAACCTTACCAGTAAAGCTTGCTCTCCAATCAAGCTTGGCTAGATTTCAAACTGATACATTGTTTTCAGTAAGAAAATATTTCCAGCAAAGTTTGTCGGCAAATTTTGCCCCAGATTTGCCCTAAATATGTCCCTGTGTATAATACATCATTTAAGACCTTTCTTGAATCTATATGGACTTCTAGTATATTTAACATAACACAGCAAGCAGTTTTTATTTCAATACATTTTTAACTTTGTCTCACACTGCTCATTGCCGCCTACAATGGTGGGAGGTGGGATAGAGGGAATAGCACACAAACCAATTAAAACGTTGAAATTTTATTTAGGATTGATGCCAAATTGAAGAATTGATACATACGATCCGGAAATTGTCATAAGCTATGTTCTGCCAGGTGTGTAGCTTTGCCGATAAGCAAGGCAGCATTACATTTACAGATGTTTCATGTGACATTCCCTCTGCACAAGAGGGACAATCCAGTTATAGGGACGAGAAAGATGTACATTCAAATGGGTCCTTTTAATGACCTGATAACGTCCTGGTTGGAATCTAATTTGTTGTTGATGGTAAAAATGTGAAAGTCAGTAAACTCAAAATAATACTTTCAAACTGGCCATGGTGTTTATTAATAATGCATTGCTGCAATGTTACATACTCTAAAACACTGGAAACTTATACTGTATAATTGCTTAAACCCTGTTTGTCTGTCTCTCTGTCTGTTTGTTAGCAGGGTATCTCAAAAAGTTGTTAATGGATTTGCATGAAACTTTGTGGAAAGGTTGGTCATGGTAAGGCAGAACTGATTAACTTTTCACACTGATTTATTATATATTCTATTTATTTATTTATTTTTCTGTTGGTATGAACAAAACAAATCCACTCTCCATTGTTGTGAACAATGATATTGATTGATTGATTGGTTGGGGGTGGTACCATCAGAGTATGGGGAATCGGAGAGAAGGGCACAGTAAATACAGTGTGATATGTTATTATGACAAATATTCCCCTTCTCTTGGGAGGTAGGGAACTGAGGGGTATGGGAGGGTTTATGGCTGCAAATAAGAGTGGGGAGGAGGGTGGGCCCCAGGTGAACTTCAATTTTATTGAGTAAGATGTACAGGCTGACACATAAGAAAAAATGTGAATTATACTCTTCTGTATTATAGCCAAATAAGTTACTCTTTCATGGAACTTAAGAGGCCTTAACACTGACCTGAAGATTGCCAGCTCTCTTGATATTATAAGTAGAAAAGGGGCCGATATTGCAATGCTTCAGGACACACGTCATGGAAAAAGATATACACAAAATTAAGAATAATAACTATAGAGTTGTTGCCTCATCATCTGCTAATAATAAAGCGTTATCATATTCATGCGCAATAGCTTAAAGTTCCACATTGTTGATAAAGGGAACGATCAAGATGGGAGAATCGCCTATCTGAAAGGAAATTTAGTTGGTGAGAAGATTGCACTCATTACTTGTTATGCACCTAGCTTCTACAAACCTGAATTTTTTGACTTCTTATCAAAAATTATTACCGAAATGATTGAAATCATTGAAATAATTTTAGGGGGCGATATGAATGCTGTACTTGCTCCATTGTTAGACAGATCCACATACACCCAGTTTACTTATATTTTGGCCCAAGTGTTGCTCATTCTATCTATATATGGAACTGCGTTGAAAAGCTGGGCATTTGGGGTTGGATTGGCATCTTGATACTCCAATATTCAAGAACAACCGTTTGAATATTGGTGGGAAACCAATCTACTTTCCACAGTGGCAAAATCAAGGGATTTATACCCTATCAGACATTATGAATGACGAAGGGTTAAGGTCCCTCCAAGATCTGAAACATATTTTTAATTTGCCTGGATCATCCTTTTTTTCTATCTGCAATCAAGCACTGGTGGAAATGATGAGAACTGCAACAGAATACTCAAGGTTACATGGGAATTGTTAAAGTTTGGAATACAGATTTGAAAAATTATGGACTGACAATAGATTTGAAAAGAGTATGGAGTAACATTTCATTAACATCCCGCAATTATATTAATCAACTGTTGCACTATAAATGATTCATAGATTTTATCTATCACCTAGAAAGTGTTGCCAACTACAGATAGCCCTATTTGCTTGCTATGTTCACAAAGGTCGATCGGCACCTACTGTACTGCCACATGTTTTGGGAATGTTCAGGTGATTGTACAGGTCTCATCAGATATCATTGGCACTGAAATACCATGTTTACCTAATGTTATATTGTTGAATGACGATTCCTCCTTCAATATATTAAGCCTACAAAAAAAATGTTCTTCTCTAGTCTTACAGCGGCAAAAAAGATTTTAGTAATGAGATGGAAACCACCGCACGTCCTTAAATTAGATCAGTGGATGTCCTTATTTTACAGTATACTTGTTCTAGACTCATCAATAGCACGTGTAAATGGTGCAAAAAGGGAAACAGTTGAAGCACTTACAGATGCAGCCGAACTAGTCAAACTCTGCATATACTACTAGTGGAGTGTAAAGTATATGATACTGTATTGTATTGTATAAGGTATTATAGTTATTCTATGTTTATTCTATGTATATGATTGTGTATATATGTGTATGTATATATCTGCACTGTATATATGCGTGTATGTATATGTGTATATATTATTGTTGTACTTTACTGTATTCTGTCAATAAGTAATATCTAGGACGATCTCAGTATTTTTCTGATATCTATTCCCATGGGCTATGTACTGCAGTTATACATTTACTGCTTAACTAACCCAGCCTAACTATGTAAATGGTCTCATTAATGTATTATAAATGCTTTATAGATAACAGGCCAAACAATGTTGTACTATTGATAGTTGGACAGTCACATATACAAAACTTTCACAAAAACTTTTCACACTGATTGGCCAAAGCGGGGTGTGGCAGCAGGTGTGGGTTCTCACTAAAAGACATATAACTTCTTGTTATATGTTCTTCCTTGCCCCATGACCAGCCTTTCCATAAAATTTCATACAAATCCATTCATAACTTTTTCAGATATCCTGCCAGTGCCAACAGACAGACGGACAGAATGGGATGAAAGACCTGATTTGCATTGATGACCATCTCATGTATAAATAGGTGAGTGTATTAAGTATGAATATGATTTGTACGTGTGTGGGCTAACTGGTTTATCTGTTTTGACAGGCTCCAGTGTGGGATGTGCCATGTATGATAGCTGGAGATGAGAATGAAGCCCAATCGCAACCTCCTCCTGGGGCTTTGTTCCATGCTGGCCCTTGGATTCCTCTACTACTCCTCAGGGAGGCTCAGCTTACGAGGCTGGGGCCACAAATCACGTAAGTATTCCCAAGGTAAAGGGCCAGTAATCTGTGACCCTTATCAAACTCTATCAGTAACCAGTAGGAATTGCAACAACATTGATAGAACTTTTGCACAAGTCTCTGGCGCAGGCCCCTCCCCCTACGGTGGCCTGTAATTGACACGAACAAAGTCACATTTTCATTATATTCAGTAAGGCATAAAATTCATTATACTCAGTTGTGGGTTTACCTTTTTCAGTCTTTGTCGGTAGCTTGGATTACAAATCCCAAAGGAAGATTTTCATTCTTAAGCAGACTATTCAGTTGTTTAATGCTGTGGATCAACAATCAGTCAGGCGATCAAGAAAATACACCCACCTTTGATATTGTACAGTCACTGTTATGTCAACTGAAGCTCATGTTGAATGCAGATAAAACAAAGTTCATGACTTTAACTGATGTGAGGACGAAACCATCAACTCTTGCAAACATGATTACACAGTACAAATGAGGTAGTATCTTAAATATTTATTTATATTACATAGAAATGCCAAGGTTAGTGTAGTCTAAGGTCTTAAGAGTCATTTCTTAAAAGATATTGACCTAAATGAAAATGAATAAAAATAGGAGATAGCAAAAGCGAGCCAAGTCTGATGTGTCCTTGTGTAAGGAGTGGACATTTTTTTTGTCTGTCCAGTTTACTTTTTTACCAGATGGGGGAGCTAATACATTTACTTATGGATAGGATTTTTCATTTACTCTACATGCATTCAGCAGCAATGTCTCCCCACTGCTATCAAAGTACAAAGACATTGGACATTGATCATCTGGGCTCATTGCCCAAAGATGAAACATGGCAACAATTTCTTCACAGGTATTCCATATATCATAAAGTGTTCAAATAAGGGAGAATTCTAGCCATTTTTTGAGGTGCTGAAATTGATACTGGTGATACTGGGAATAGGCCTGGAGTCAAGTGCTGATCATTTCACTGACACCCATTGCAACCAAATTCTTCATGTCTTACATATTGTTATATTGTTTTAGGTCACTGCCAACATACTTTTCTTTTGGTACTCTTTTTAGACTTTTTATTATTAAAACACAGGTTTAATTTAATTGATTTAAAGCCGATTCAGTCACTGGCTCTTTCCCTGGTCTGGGTTAAAATAGGTTGAGGTTTGATTATGATGTTGAAATGGCCAGTACCATGGAATGAAACACTTGCCTGGGATTTTTCCAGATCAGTTACTGAGCCTGGATACAAAAGATTTTCTCATTTGCTGTGCATTTTGATGATTGATCCTGTGCCATTGGTTTGTTACTTTTATACTATTTTGACTTAGACAATATCATGGCTGTACAAGATCTATTTGTATTATCTGTGACTGAGGTCCTGTGGTTAGCGTTTTTACAAATGGGGCAATTTGACAGGGATGAAGTATGGTTATCCCCCTTGTTAATATAATTGTTAGGTGTGTTGTCTTAATTTAAGATCTTGCATAAAACCAAGAGAAAACAACACTTCTTTTCTCTATCATCCCTTTATTCTAAATAAATCAACTGCTGAGGAGATATTAATATTTATTATTGAGTGTATCCCTTCCTCATCATCCAGATGCATCACCATTCTTGAATGTCAAAACAATGTTTAGGTTTATTGTGCACAAACCTGTGTACGGTTACGCTAACTGACAGTAATTATAAGGTGTCAAAGCTTAAAAGGTACTACAGCTTCATTGTGAACATTTTTTTAGTTTTAAATGAACAGATTTGCTCTGGACAATAATGTGTTTAGGATTTTGTTAACTGTACTGTAATCCCTGTAATCCCTCCTTTTCACTGCTTAATACAGATTTCCAGAACTAACCTCTTGACCCGAAGAAACTTGCACTATTCTTTTGGGTTCACTGGAAAAAAATGATTGAGATATAACCTGATTTCTCCATTAGAGAGAGGTATCATCCTTCTTTGTGTGAAAAATAATCAAGTTGCTAATGTATTTTCTGATTTCTAACAAGTTATACAAAGCTCTTCCCATGGGGTATTTAAGGAGGTATATTTCCCCTAAAAACAAATCGTACGGAAACTCAACATTGTGAAATGCTTCAAGCGTAAAAAAGTGATATGAAAACCCAAACTCTGTTCTGCAAATCTATATATCAGTTCTATAATCTATATATTTTGAAACCACATAAAATATTTATTACTTCCAGTCTAGAATCAGAACTCTGTCTACGTATGAATCGTTTTTTAAGAGTGAGGATACAAACAGCAAAAAGTCTGGACATAAAAAAATGTTCTGCAACATGAGAACTGAAGGAGTAAATAGTTATTCTTAGTTGTAACATAAAGGATTTCATTTGCAAAACATGGTTTACAATCCTATTTATAGATTTACATAACTGACTTTGGTTCAGATCACTTTTTTACAGTTGAACATTTCACAATCTTGGGTCTACGTTCGATTTGTTTTGGGGGAAATATAGCTCTATAGGTATTTGGGAAATTGTCTAATCCCAATAGCCTAATTTAGCATTCTACTTGCTCAGTATCCGTTGCATTTGAGTATTGGTGCATCCTTACTAGCAATGATAAAGACGTCATGATGAGATGCACAGATGGTATGAACAAGCTTCTCCTGGGTAAAACAAACAATAGCCCAACTATACACACTACTACTTTCCTTTTTTCCTTTCAATCTGTCAGCTGCAACTCAGGTTCTGTGAAAATACACATATTTCAGAGCAGAAAATTACTTTTTTACCTCAGGCATATCAGCATTTGCTAGCAATTTGGGAGCAATGTTTGTTCACTGCTTGCTGGGGATGAAGACTTCACTCAAAGTTCATAAAAGGGGTGGAGGGGCTGAGGCTGGAGAATGGCTGAGCCTCTGCTAACGTGAGTCCAGGCTTGATTTGAAAATAGCCCGTTATGTAAAAACCAAGTAAATGCTTGTTGATTAGTGCACTTAAGCTTTTCCTGAGTCTGTAAACTTTTGGCAGGCAGAAAAGAGAATTTTGCCAGACAATTCAGCTGTAGTTTAATCTTCTCAAACCAACCTTGTAAGCACAACTCGCACTGCCTGTTTAGATTTTGTGGCTCATGTATCCCAACCATGGTGCCATGGCGGTGCGGCCTATTCCTTAATGTGCTTTGAAAGGTTTTTTATCTATTGTAGCGTATTTATAAAATCTGTTCTCACACAATGTGACAAGTGTCTGGTGATGGAAAATAGCAGACTGAAATTGAAAATGTTAAGGTAGCCTATTCCTTTGACTGCCCACAGAAACCATCTGAAGCTTTCAGCATTTTCTGTACAGCTGTCTATTAGCTAGAATGTTATCAGTTGTTTCTTTTAGCTCTACTGTAGCGTTGTTTCATGCATTATGGAGATGAGAATAATAATGCAAAAAATCCTTGTAAGACTATTTCAGTACTTTGTAAATACTGGACGGTCGAACATGAATTTTTTTTAACTTGTTGAGTTGCCAGCATAAAGCACTACAATCCCAACAATATAATTACACATTTGCAATTCACATATTACATATTTACTAAACTTACTAGGGGAATAATTCATCATCAAAAGTCATCATCTATTGCCTGGTTTGTACAGATGTTGAAATTAATTGAAATTCTCATTCCTGATAGAAAGCCCATTTCCCTTTCTCCCTTCCCAAAGTTTGAAAGGCAATGACACTAATGTATTGTTAACTTTTATAGACTCTTAATGACTCCTGAATTTCTTGGAACCTATAAAGGCAGTTAATCATCAGATATGTAGACTTGACTAACTTGTTTCCTTCCTCATTCTGTCTGTTCTCATTATGAAAAATCCTCTGTGTTACAGTCATTATTGTGTAGCTGCAATTAGTTAATATTCATTTTAGGTTGTTACTTTAGCTTGCAAAGTGCAATGTGTTCAGTATGGCGGCATGTATTGTAAATGCTACACAGCATTATGTTTAACTTATGCTCAGCATCACATGACCTTAAATGTATCAAAACACCTGTTATGGTTGTTAAACATATAAATTTGAAATGTAGGCTAAAGTTACACATACAGTTGCTAACATTCAGTGCTAAGGAGCTAGCTAACGTCAAATATCATTGACATAACAGTAAGTTGGGCAAAGAAAATCTTGCGGGTGTTGATGTTTCTCCCCTGGTTTTTCGAAGCTGGACCACTAGTATGCATGGAGGTTGTAATCGCAACCTACCAGCAGGGAATATCTGACTTCAGACTCTAAATGGAACGCAGGATAAATCTAAAAAACATGGCCAAGGATAATGATGTTGGTGCAGACAAATGTCGGGCTACTGCCTGTTTAAATTTTGTGATGCACCTACCCCAACCATTCTCAGCTTAACTTAAAGCTCTATGTGATTACTTTTTTGTGGTAAAAATCACTTTTATAGTACACTGGCTGGAAATAGTAGTATCGCACGGGAAGTGATGGGTTTTATGTAACATCCAGGTACTGTGTGGGTAGATGCTAATGCTAACTACCGCGGCCGCATTAGCATCATAGCTATATATTAGCCTATTAGCTTTTGTGAGTAGTATTCTACAACGACAGACACAGCGTTTTATCCCAAGCATCTTACAGTATTGTGAGTGTTTATGTGTAAGGACAGTTTTATCCCAAGCACCCTACAGTGTCATGAGTGTTTACGTGATCAATAAGCACACGATTGTTTGTTGTCTGACGTCATTAAAAGTGAGAAGGCAGTAAAATGGACAGAGTGCAGTTGTGAATTCTGACCAGAATAGCCGTTGACGTACCGAGTTATCACGTGTAGCTTTAACCTTGACATTTTTAATTTTTGTCTTTTTTTTCTCAGGGCATTTGTCATATTTTGGGGACATAACCCCAAAAATAGCTTTCTAGCATTGTGCAAATTTTTTTCAAAACCAAAATACTCCTAGCAGCAAGCTATCTAGTCAGCTATTTTTGGGGTGAGTTAGCTTAAGGACAAAATGTAAAAAAAAAAAACCATCTCTCGCATAATGTGGCAAGTGTCTGGTGAAGAAAAATAGATGACTAAAACTACATATAGCCATTAACTTACACTTTTGTGTTGCAGACACAGAAGTGGATAGCATATTCTCCGTTGGACGAATAGTGAGATCAGGTATAGGCAGAATCCTCTGATCTCTCCACATTCGAATCAGGAAGCCATGCTGGGTGGTTTTATAGTTCTGGAATTGTTCAAACACCACTAATGTATATAGTCTACTAATGGATTGCCATTTCTGTAAGTTTTATTACGTTATATTCCTATCACCTCCTAGAATTAAAACATTGCAAAACTAGCACAGGTCAAGTATCAGAAGATATATGAATATACCTGACATAAAGGACTCCACTTCCATTGGTAGTGTGCCAAAGAACGAAACAACTTCAAAACCTTATAGTTTTATTTTACGTCACAGAATTACTGATATGTATATATTTGTATATAACCTCAACCATGATATTTGGCTACCTTTGAGAAAATCAACACAACATTATTACATTGGAGGTATGATATCTTTGTAAGACCAGGACTATTGGCTCTGTTGATTTACTTAGCACCTGTTGGGTTAAGTTGGAGTGGGTTGGTGTTGTTTTTTTTCTTTCTCAGGCACATTAAGGAGAAAAAGTCTCCACATTTGGCTTTCAACTACCTAAAAATAGTGTGTTAATATTACAGGTTTTGTCCTAGTTTAAAATGGGTTTTTGGTAGTGCCCCTTTTGTGCTGTGGTATCCCATTCTGCATGACTGAGCTGATTTCTTACTAGAAAAACAGCACACCAACAACTGCAACTAAAACTGAATTGAATAGTTTGTTTAATAGTCTTTTGAGGCCTTGAATATTGCTAATCAAATTCAAGACATTTCAAGATTCTTTCAGGACCTGCAGACATGAATATGTTGTTAAATGCTTTGGGAGTCAACGCATTTACATTTTTCCCCATGGTTTGAAAAAGTAGCTAGTACTACTAACCAGCACTACTCATTGGTTGTAATGAGGAATGGTATCAATGCTTAACATGCAAGGTTTTGGTTAAATGAATAATACCAATACAGAAGCTTTTTCCCCAAAGTGTGCCTCAGGAAGACAGACAACCGTGGATGCCAAACTGCTAAGTTGTAAGTTGAGAGAGATAGGTGGGCCCTGCTTCATCCGCTGCGAGGACATGCTTCCCACAATAGCCAGCGATAACAAACAGTGCTTTTCTGCCCTCCATCCACACTGCCTTTACAGCCAGCTTTTCCATCAGCCGTCCAGGATCTGGCTACAGCTCCTCACCCAACAACACACGCTGTTCTCCCAGAGATAGTGTCAGCTCCGCTTACAGTGCGCGCCCCACTGGCTTATCTATACTGTGTTGAAGTGGCCGAGCTGCTTTCTTTTCTTTCTTTTTTTACTTCAGTTCTTCTACAGTAAGAGGTTTGCTTCAATGGGAAGATAGAACCATGAAAGAGCTTGATAAGTGGTAATAAGAGATTGTTCACTTCTGGAGCCACAGCTGTATTAGTTGTATTGAGGTTTTCCCAGAACTATTAAGGACTAGGCTAAACCTTTTTTGTTTCCTTGCTTTGTCAATCTCTGCCTCCAATAAAAAAAGAAACTCTATTTTTATTGGAGGGATTTTGAAATGAGATATGAGATTGATTTGTGTTTGGGATTTCAGTAAGGGATACTGCTACTGTCGAAAAAAAAAAAAAACTGTCCATAAAAGTAAATTTTCAAGGCTGATTTATTATTGAAACCTACTGTATGCAGTTTTGAAAATAACCTTTGAAGGGTTTTCTTTACTTCAAGGGTCATGGAAATTACTCAGCACATAAAGGACCATATAAACTTTTTTAAAGTTTTCATATGATGGCATAATCCTATATCTATTGTACCATATGTATATTGTGGCGCTGAAACGATTAGTCGATTAATTAATCAACAGAAAATTTGTTATTAAGTAACAATACCAAAAAATTGCTAGTCACAGCTTCACAAATACTAAGATTTGCTTGCTTTTCTCTCATTATAAAATGAATACTTTGGGTTTTTTGGCTGCTGTTCAGACTAAGAACACTTTGGACTCTGGTAACTTGTGATCAACTTTTGTCATTATTTTCGACATTTTATAAACTAAATGATTAATCAAAAAAATAAGGTTGACTTGAAGAAGGGGTTAGAGCGCAGCCTATACTCCTATACAAAATATACTTCCAATGTCTTAGTTCAGGATTAAGGACACAGTGACCAGCAGCTAGCCTCTATTTTGCTGTCACATACCACCTGAACAAATAGCACCATTTTTGGCTTGCCTGATCAGCACACTGCTATGTGTGTTACATTTCTATGAAATCATGTTATAAGGGGATAAGTAAAGGGCAGAGAGGAAATAGAAATTGATGGCTTAGATGACAAATACTGTGACCTCTTGCGTGTTGATCATGGTGATTGCAGACAGACATTGTGGGTGGAAATCCTTTATCCATGGTGTACCATGGAAATAACTTTGCCTCATGCTGATGTGTTAAACATGACGTTCTGGAAAATTCCGCAAAATCAAATCATATCTCATTGCTTGTAGTGCAAATGAATCACAGCGACTTCCTTGTGCAATGATTTGCATGCTTTTTTTCTTCCACGAAAGGCTATGGTACTAGATCTACAATCAGTCAAAGTCATGGAGTGGTTGTCTCCTCTTCAGACCATGCACATTAATTCTATTGCTAGAAGCTATGTTTTGTGAAATGACACCATAACATTTGAATCTTCTGTTATTTCTAAGTCTGTTATTTTTAAGGGTCCAAGCACAAAGTGCTTTCCGCTAAAAGTGCTTTTTCTGTTAAAGTGTTTGCAGCTCAGAAACAGTATGTCCTAGAGCAACCAAACTTGGGAGGTCTATTTCTATGGTGACCCACTCACACCCTCATTGTCACCCATGTTGGTCAGATTGTGGCGCTACAGTGCAGTGTTTTCACATATCCATCTGTAACTCTTGAACCGTTTATCCTAGCATTATAATTATTCTTTCCTCATATTCCTTACATTCAGATGAAAACAAAATTTACTGTATTAAGTACTAATGTACTCAATTTTTAAGGTTTTTTGACATTTTTACAAAACCTCCTAAAGCAAACTCGTCCTATAGGTCGTTTACACCAAAGTTGTCTCCAACGAATCTTATGAGTGCCCTGATGAATGCCCTGAATTATCAAAAGAATTGTAGTCCAACCCCTTAAGTCACCACAAGCCAGTCAATGTTGTAGGTGTGGCCACAAACACATAAACTCTATCGCATCAAAAAGCGAAATGTCCAGTCATCATCAAGCTTGGTCAGTAGTGAGACAACTACTCTTTATGCCTGTGTGCAAACTTTCACAACAAGGTGGCGCTATCATTTTTTTCCTCATTTTGCCTCAAACGGGCCTCATGGATCATCCATTTGTCCTAGACATGTCCAAGCATGAAATGACTTCTCTGCTCATGCCAAAAGTTTCATACACTGCAACTTAATACTTTCACTATCATCAGTCCATTCTAACTTACTCCAATGATGTTCTTTTGCTACGATCTGTGCAACAACCAGGCAAACACAAAACAATAATACTGCAGCACTCTGTAATTGAATCGATTTAAAATGTAGCGAAGTGTGATAGTTAAGATAAAACATAATCAAGCAATAGCAAAATCACTGACTTCAAAAAAGTACACAAAAAAAGCTACTCGATTACAGTAACGAGAGTAAATGTAATTCTTTACTTCGACGCTTGGATGCTAGCTAAGAATGTTAAGGCTTTCAGTTAACTGATGTGCCAATACAGAAACTTGTTCCCCACTTTGTGATAAGTGCCTCATGAATTAAAATAACACATTTAAATTTTCATTGTCAAGGCATGTTTATCTCCTCTCTCTTTCTCTTTATCTAGTGTATGACAAACAAGGATTCCTTCTGAAGCTGGATGCTAATCTGTAAGTATTCCCTCTATATATTACACCTCTCACTTACTGTTTGTGTCTACTGGTAGGCTTGATTTTGGCAACATGGCCCTGCATTTTGGAACCATTCTATACTGCCTAAAAATCATTTCGTTGTTCATGTGCTGAAGTGACAGCTTGATATTTTGATTGGCAATTTACATTTCTTTACCAGGAGGCCTTCTACGTCTTGCTTAGTTTTTTAGGCTTACAGTATCCGACTGCTGAATAGTAAGATAAAACCACCATTAAACATAACTCCTGGAAAGATATCTTCATCTCTCATATGTATGACATGAAATCATACACTGCATCAAGAGAAATTGAACAAACCGAAGACCCTTGTGATCATCTGGTCATCTGGATGATTTGAGACAAATTCCATGCGTCATACCAACAATTCCTCTACTAAGGAGTTTGAAAACATTGTTCATTGCTTGACCTCATTTCTCTTCGCACCACAGGCCTTTGGAGCTGATGTACAAGTATGGCAATCTCAGTAAGGGTGCTTGTAAGCCTGGCTTTGCTGCTGCCAAGATGACCGCGATTTATCCAAAGTAAGAATACATACTTACTCCTTTTCTTTTGCAGCTAATTTTGAAGGTACTTGTAGCATTTTTAAATGTCAATATGTCATTGTCAGAGTAATTGTGATACCTTTGTATAATTACCGTAAACAAAAGCAACCATGGTCGAGACGATTGATAGCCTCTATCTCACGTCAGCGGTATTGTTAGTGCTAGTCTTACTCAAAATCATCACCACTTTTCCCTATTGCGAAGAGAGTGTTACTACTTGCTACTTGGACTGGAGCCTATCCCAGCATGCATTGGGTAGATGTCACAGAAACAGCATGGACTAGTGTTGTGACGATACCATAATTTTGATTAAATACCAATGCTAAGGTTAATACTGAACATTTGATACTACTACAATAGCACATTAAGCAATGTATTACCACACTTGGACAGATTTTTAGCAACGTTTGCACTGGTGTTTTGATAGTTTTCTGTCTTTATTGGTTCTGTAAACCAAAAAGTTCCATATTTGACATCTGGCACCAGCTTTGTCAACCAATTTAAGTGGACTGGGATTCAGATGAAGATGTGGTGAACTGTTTGACACTGTTGAATGCTTTCAGCTGTTTGACTCAGACTGCCCCAGTCCACTGTCAAGACCCAGACTGACACTCTGTCTTCTCTAATCCTTCTTCTTCTTTTAACTTTTCCAATCCACACATTTACACCCTGTAGACCTCCCTCTTCGCCTTGGCCCGCCCAAGGTTTCTTCCATTTTTTGTCCTAATAAGGTTTTCTTGGAAGTTTTTCCTTGTATGCCTCGAGGGTCTAAGGTTGGTGGTGCCAGGTAGGCTAGGCTATGTAGAATGAGTAGGTTTGCTATGTCTTGCTAAAATGTTCTATTGTGTGTATTGTGCTTTGTTCTGCTTCCTTGTGTTTGTCTTACATTATTCTGTTCTACGATTGATTGTTGATCAGTTAGATTTAGTTAGGCTCATTCTTTGTAAAGTCCTTTGAGACATGCTTGTGATAAAGGGCTATAGAAATAAATTAGCTTGAACGTGAACTTGAATTTCTGCTTGCAGAACACATTTGGTGAAAGTATTGAATGTCTATAACATTCAATATTGAATGCAGTCCTTATTGAAGTAGTACTGAAATTTAACTTATCGTGACAACACTACCCATTTGTGCAGTCACATTACTAGTAAATAAGGATAAATATGTTAGAAGTGATTTTTCCGCCTTCCACCATCTGCCAGAAACTCTGAAAGCTTCAGCTCCATTTGTACTGGAAGAACAGCGCCCTTTCCTGCTTTATGGAGTAAAGCAATATCCCTGTGTGCTGTAAAGCAATCCAGCAGATTTCCTTCCACATCCACCCCAGTGGCACACAATGTAAAATGCAGTGTGGAGGCCAGTAGATGCTGCCGACCCAGTGGTCTCGGTTGTTTACGATAATTGTATTAATGTCTCAAAATTATTGCGGTAATGGTTTGTTGATGTTAAAATGCCACAGGTAGCACCTTTAAACCTGCTATTTGACATATCCTTTGACAGTAACGTCCACTGAAATAAATATAAGTCATTTTTGGTGGTAAGTTGTTTGAAGTGATATCACACACATGGGTAATAACAATGAGGACGTTTTCATTGTAGCTTTCATCTTCATTCCATACATTTCACAGAAGTAGCTCCTACTCTGTGCATTTGCAACTGTGGTGTTGCTTTGACAACGGACTCACTATCATTTTCCATCCCATGTGTGACCGCAGCTTTCCCTCTCAGCCCTCCATTCAACTGTGATGTCTAATCCCGAGTGCCTCTGTACATGCCATTGTAGTTTCTCCCCATTAGCACAATGAAGCCACAGATTATCAGTTCATCTAGAATCTTACACTGGACTCTCACTCTGGTGGGAATGATTCTCCTCCTCAGTCCAGGAAACCCCCCTTGCTCAGAAAGTGGTTTCCTTGTGTGTTGAGCGACCGCTGGTGCTCTGTGGGTTGCGCTTCATCTAAAGAGTGGCAGCCATGAAGTCATAGGTGACCTGACCCCAGACCATTGGTCAATAGGATGGCAGAGTGACTCACACCCAGCTAGTTTGATGGCTAGAGGGTCATGGTACCCCTCTCTATGTGAGTAACAATGCTCCCCCCTCTTCCACATGCATTCAGCAGTGCTTGAAAATTTCGCCTGACATGTAAAGACAATGAAAATGTTTTTACCAAGCGCCAAATTACCAATCGCGCCAAATGGCAGTAAAATTTGTCTTTGGTGGATAAATCAGTAAGGGTCACCACACTGGGCACTGACTCTTTGAGACAGTAACATTTGTATGCGTCAGTTAGGTACTGTTTTTGGTCTTAGTCTGCTCTCAAACTTAGTCCCTGCTGGCCACCGTACATTCATTCTGACTGAATGAATGTAAATCAAGGCAAAACTGTATCAAGCAGACTCCTAAATACGCTGGCTTTCTGCAAAGTGGTATCATCTAAACTTCTGCAGAGTTTGTCTTCTTTTTCTACACTGCCTGGATGGTTAAGTGGTGGTTACATGTTATTATTACATATATATTATTACATGTTAAGTTATTTTAAGAAAATTTTCTTCACCCGCCCTTGACAGGGAAGCCAAAAAGTTTTGGACACTGGCCTTATCACTTAAGCATGTGAGTATGGGGAAATTGCAGTGTGACTCTTACCATATCATGACATAAATATTCCTCTGGGGCAGCAGGATGCTGTAGCCCTGAGCAAGATACTTACCCCCAAACCTGCTCCAGGGACACCATACTACATGACCCTGCACCCAACCAAATAACCTTAACCAACATATTGTTGGTGTGCAATATTTTTGTCAAAATCAACCAACATTGTTGGTAAAGTTGATAAATAAGGAACAATATAACGTTATTAAAGGTAATACCAAAGTAGCAAAAAATACATGATTTGCCTGTTCAAAACTTTGTAGCTGCAGACTGCAGCTATGCACTACATAGATGCAATTGGAGCCTCTAACAATCAGTCATAATAGAGCGACCCATCAACCAAGTTGATTGCAGTGTGAACGGATGTTTAGGTATTATCTGAGCTGTGGCAGAGTGGCCGGGGTCTTCACTGATAGGGGGAAAAATAGTATTTAAATGGCCTCAGTCCACAAACCAGTTACTGTGTTTTCTTACCCAGCCAAGTTCAAGTAATGCTCAGCGGACAGTCCTGTCTTGTGGAAATCTCTCTGAGTTCAGAGTGGCATGAGAGATGAAAGATCCCATTTCTGCCTCTGCATTATTGAACACCAAAGAGGCCCCCACACCATGAAAGCCCTTCACCTGCGAATCTTTTTTAGCACTCTCTAAAAAAATGAGTCATAAGATGCGCCGGTCTGAACGGGCCCATGTGGTGCACAGATCTTTTTTTGTCCCGTTCTGCTCTGCCGTTCTCCCAGTGCGTGAGAAAGCCACGGCCCAGTCCACTTATCCGGTCTCGTTTAGCACCGGAGACACGCAACGCTCCAATCCACCAGGGCTTTCAGAGAGCCTTATTAATGAAGTGAGCTAGCGGAGAGTCCAGATCTGAACCTGTTAAAATAACACAGGAGAATTTTCCTCAGGAGAAGGGAGGGGTTAAAATGTTTAGAGCATCCTGAGATGAATGCCGGCCTGACCCATTTATTCCAGTGTCTTTGCCAACCTTGTTCTGTCTTTCTCTGCAAACTGACAGCAGGTGATTCAGGTGAGAGGCTCGCCTGGAGTGTTGTAATTTACTCTTTTGGTGTACCCACTTTCCCTCAATCTGCCTTGTTTACTTCTACCTCAGTTGTTGATTTCCTACGTTTCCCAGAATGCCTTTCGACAACTCCCAGAGAAGGAGCGTAAACTTGTTGCTTTCAGTCATAGGTGGGTGTAGGGGCTTCACCTGTTAGCTAGCTAGTCAACTAGTTTGTGAACACTGGTGTCTTTGATCGCATCCGCGCCCCTTACTCAAAAACACGTGGCTGCATTGCATTCTGGTCTATTGAGGCTTCTGTCAGTGGAGAAATTGGTATCTCTTCCTCTTCTACCATGGATTTCTCCCTGTATGATTGTTGAACGTCTCTTGGTGCAAAATGGCGGCTCTAGAAAGAAGCCCTGGCTCTTTGATTCTGAGGGACTGACATCAAAACCTGACATTTATGGAACATTTTCTGATATCAAACTCCATTGTAGCTGCGCTGGAAATATCTCAACCTGACGTCACACTGTCTATGCTTGGCCAGTTATCTGCGGGAAATGGAAAAAAACAATGGACCCAGCATGCAAGGTACATCGCCAGTAACTGTTTTTTTAACAGTGTTAAAGTGTTTTAGGGTGGATTTTTCCCTTAACTGTTTTGTAGACATTCCAACATTCTCTGATTAGCAGCAGTTTTGTTTTGCCAAATCAGAGCTAATTTGCAGTTCATTATGTGATATTACAAATGAAAAGAAACAATAATCTGCCAAGGCTGGAGGGGCTGTTTGGGTTAAAGCAACAGTTTCCCTTTAATCTGGGATGTTTCTTAGTTTTTTCCGCAGCAAATTCTAGACTGGGTTTGCGGAAATGTCACTGTTTCTAGGTTTCATTTCTCAAAATTCTACATATAATGTCAAAGTTCAAAGCCTAGTTTATTTTTTGTACAACTTTTGAAAGCAATTGCCATTCATTTGTTTTGGCAAATATTTCATGCATTTTAAGATTGATTTTGAGTAGTATTCCCCTAAGGAGGACTTTTTATGCTTCTAGTGTTTTGAAGCATGTAAATACCGATGTAATTATGAGTGTGGTTGGTCTTGTCAGTCTCTGGGCGAAGAATGTTTTAAGTTGACCTGAGTTTCAGGTCGATCTCCAGTATTCCAGCAAAGTCAGTTTGATCTCCCAATGCCTTTGGCAGGGTATCAAGTCCCCTATGAAATCTAATTTTGTTTTTATTTCCTGAAATTCCTGTTTTGAATTTCTCCATTTCATTTTTTGTCCAGATTCACATTTTTACTCATATTTTTTACATCAATTAATGTGTGCAATTTTAACTCAGATGAAAATGACTGGGATGACTTGATTTGGGCGTGGTAAGGCCACTGAATGTTATACTGGCAACATTTTTAATTTCTACTCCCAGTGTGAACATGACCTAGTCTTCATCGTCCTGGATCTTGATGAAAAAAACACCGCAAGTTTCAAAAGAATGGTGCCTAAATGAGGAGTTTGACTTTGTGGCTGCACATCTAAAGGCCTAATGCCTTAAAGTGGAGACAGATGTGAACATTAAATAGAGCATAACATGCTTAATGCTCCAAACTAACAAAATATAGTTAACTGTAATTTTTGTTTTGCATGCAAAGTTGAACACACCTTCATTATAAAGTTAGTGCTGGTGGTAACCAGCCAGCTTGAACTGTGCTCATGTAGAATAAATTGTGTCAGGCTGGTGAGACATTTTGGCCAATTGAACCTGCCAGGCAAGCGGGGGGCAAGCAGGGGGATTTAGGCATGAACACATGTCACACACAGACAGGGACTGATGATGTGTCATGTATCCTATTTATTTATTGGTAAATTAAAGGAAGAATGTTGCATATTGCAGCTTTAATCAAATTACATATATTATACCAAGTCTTCATCAGAGCCTAAATACTGAACACACTGAGGTGAAACTGCAACCAGTGTGTTCGCCACACACTAATACAGTGAGAACTTGTGTATTCCTATAAAGGGTTTTGGGCCCTACCTAGCATGTTAACTGCACCGCTCCTGTTCATATTGTTTACATTAATCCCTATTGAGATTCTGTGTGTTGAAGAGCAACTATTGTCATGTTCTTTAAGTTCAGTTCACTTTGGGCTGCAAATCTGAAGGCACCACTTTGTATATTACAAGACTCCCTTTGTCATTCTGTTCCTCTTTCCTACACACACACACACACACACACACACACATCGATTATGGGTGGTGTGGATGCACCATGGATGTTTGCTCTGAAAAAAATGACCTTAGTTCTACGCAGCACCTCATGGTACTGGATTGTGGGGGCTGAGGGATTCAGAGGTAACGTGGACTCTAGGATACCTTGACTTTTGGAATTTCAGTCCTTTGTATTTATTCACCAAAAAGCTCAATACTGACACTACCATTGTTCATATACCTTGTTTTTTGCGCAGCAGTGAGCTTTTATGAATCGCTTACGAAACATGCAAATGATCAGAAGCGGGCGGTGGTGCCAAAACAGTGCAAGCGGTAAAACTGAGGCCGTAAACCCTGTTTATGAATAGGGAAACAGCCTCCCACCACAGTCTCACCCGCTACCGCATTGTTATCCCTGCCGGTGGGTTTTATGAATATGGGCTAGTGCATTTTGGGGTGTTGAACTGGGCTCCAAGTTGAACATGTCCCAACTAGTACATTACGTCAGTATAAAAATAGCCCTTGAAACAGGCTCTGTCTAGGCAGAACTCTTGGACCAGACGATAAAACTCTTGGTGCTCTGCTCTGCCTAGGAGGACATCATGTACCCACATCCTCCATTTCAGAATGGGCTCCTCTTCCTTATCTAGCAAGCAGAGCAATCACTAACTCTCTCTAGTCCATCTTTAGTTTCAAGGACGTTATCCCCTTTGGTACTTCAGGTTAGCTAGCTAATACTTGCAAGTTATTACAAAACTGCACCACTCCTTGCACCCTTTGAGTTCTTGCTCCTTGCATTACTGGCGACACTCACAGCCGCGCTTTACATTTGAGCAGGAGAGAAAAGCGTCCTATCTGATCACGTCCTAGCTGCTAATTCCCCAGCTCCCCCCCCCCCCTTATACCTGTCTCTGAGCCTGTGGTGGTGCAGGTAAACTCAGACAGCCGGTGGATTAGCTGGAAACACAATGCTCCTAATCCTCTAAAGCATTTTGCCATTAATCAGTGCATCTGCAGTGTTCACATCAGGGCTGTGCGGGCGGTGGACAGATTTTTATTGATGGACACTTGCTTGTTGTAACTTGTGTTTTCTTTTATATCACCAGGTTCACCAAACCAGCGCCAATGTTCCTTGATCCAAATTTTAAACGATTCTCCAAGATCGGTGATTATTTGCCCCCCTTTGGAATAAAATCACAAGGTATGGATTGACTTTATTATCTTCACTAACATTTGGAGGTCATACACATCAGCCCAATGTCAGTGTATCTCCATTCCAACAAACTTGGGATGTGTGCTATTATCTCTCTCTTACTTGCTCTTTGTCATGTTTAAGATATTTTAACTTTATTATTATTTTCACATACAAATGAATAGTGGAAGTCATGGAGTGGTGGGGGCTGATAATGTCGCTTATCATAGTCTTAATTGTATTTTAAACTCAGTCGCTGTTTAGTATTGTTTTGACACTGCTCACATATTTTTCACATATATCGCAAGGAATAACAAAAAACTGCTTTTTTACACACTATTGAAGTCAAGGCTGATTTGTTTGTGTCATATCTACTTCTGCATACTACTTAGAAGGGTTCAACTGATAGGGATTGTTGAAGGTTACTACCAATGCCGATATTTTGAGACTGAAGCTGCCTATAGTAATATATTGTACCTATATACTGTATGTAGTTGGGTTGGCAGCACCTTTAAGTACTTATTGGTGATATTAATTTTCACAACAATGATTCAACCTAAAGCCAGTTCATGAAACTATACCGTCCTAAACACCCGGTGTCTGGTAGGTCTTTCTGGGAAAAATCCTCTGCTACACAGGAAGTGATGTGTTTTATGTTTTCCGGTTTAAAATGAATAGAAGAAGAATTGGGTAGTTAGCATGAGCAGTGATAGCCACCATGGCTGAACAGACAAAGAAAAGAGCGCCACCTACAGAAACTCAAACTTCAAACAGGGAGGGGAACACTGAGGCAAGCTAAACTAAAGGAGAGTAAATTCATACATACGGTAATCCTAAAAAGACTATTTGATATACAATAGTATTAAAAATGTTAAAACTGAACTTCAGGCACTCAGATGTGAGAGCTAAATGGTGAGGATGTGTGTGTGTTCAGACTGAGGAGTGGATCTGCTGGCTTTATGTAGAACATTCTTGAAGGGAACAGGATATCAACCATCAGCTATAAGGCCCTCATCTTCCTCTGGTTGTTTTTCCTTTCTCCGTTGACAAGATCACAGATTTATCTCATTCCTCAAGTGAGATCTGTTTAACCAGTGTTCTGTGTTAAAGTAGTTAAGTCTACATTTGAGAACATGAACATTATTCTGTCAAAGCAAGAAATATAGTCACTTTCTTGAGTTTCGTGAATCTCACAGTTGTTGAGGATATCAAAATATCAGCCTTTTTTTTTTTTCTTTCAGCATGGACAAGAGCACAGATTCTCTGACTTTAAGCACCGCTCAAAAGAAGCCTTAGAAAGATGCATCACAATATTCATTCCCTTTTCAAAAATAATTCCAACAGTCTATATTTCAGACCACCACTCTTCCAAGGCAGGTTCTTGAGGCAACACCAGCTCTCCCTCAGTACTGATAAGATATTTGAATTCCAGTAATTGATTGGAATGTATGTTTCTGGTTTGTGGGGAATAAATAGAAGAAGAACTGGGTAGTTAGCATGAGCAGTGATAGCCACCATGGTTGAACAGACAAAGAAAACAGCGCCACCTACAGAAACTCAAACTGCATCAACAGAAAATCAAAGGAAAAAGACGTCACAGTACTGGACACACTGTTTGATTGACAGGTGATCTCTGGGAAGAGTGGTGCAGAAACACCACAGCAATGAGCGCTGAGCAACAAAGATGGAGAACATAAAAAATGCATGGATCTCACAGGTTATCACTTTAATGTTCTGACCATTTTCAAGAGCTGCACGCCTAGCCTTTCCATTCCTAACAGTTGAATTAACTAGTGCATTCACTTGGAGGAGAAGGACTTATGAGAAGGAATTATGGACAATTAAGTAATTGTTGGACAGTAAAGTATTGCAGTAATTATGGACAGGGCAAACTTTTGGTGTTCTGTTTTGCAATATACTGTATGTATGTATGGATTGATGGGTGGATGCACCTATTTGAGTCATAAGCCTAGTTCTGGCTTTCTACTTAAAGGTCCCATATGGTGTAAAACAGGATTCCCCTTGCCTCTTTGATTATAAAGGAGTTGGATGTGCTATCTAAACATGGTGAAAGTATCAAAACGCACGGTCACCAACTAAATCCACACAATCCATATTAGAAAAGCGAGCCTCTAAACGAGCCGTTTGGACTTCCGTAACTTTGTGGCGTCACAAAGGTTCGCTCATTATCATTTTTGTAAGAAATAATAGACTAACAAAGTGTTTTTTTCAAAGCGGTTGAGCGGTTGTCATTGTTTATTACCGGAGAGTTTTCCCTACCTGTAGCTGCTGGGCTGCAGTGTCTCACATTTCACTCTGTTAGCCAATCAGAACAGAGGGTCGTTAATATTAATGAGCCTTAAAGACACAGTGACAGAAACAGCCTGTTCTTGGTAAGGCTTGGTAAGGAGAGATGCTGGAAAATGAACGTGGAAAAATGGATTGAGAGTGTTTTTGGTACATGACACCACACACACAGCTTTGAATGGACCTCAAGACATAGAATAAAACACTGGAAAGTGTAGAATATGGGACCTTTAACACCCAGATCAAAGCCTAAAGAGTCGAGAAAGTTGTGATGTAACCTCTTTCTCAAATGGCTCACATCAGGCAGAGAATATGTTGTTTAAAACCGCTGTTCCCTTCGCTGGGTTTTTCTTCATACCCCACCTCCTGCCAATGTCCTCCGCTGTATACATCTGTCCCTCCCAGAGGTAGAGGAGTATATATGAGCTCTTACCTTCCCTGGCCACCCATCTTAAATGGTTGTATAACACTGTAACATGAAGAAGTGTCAGCCCACCCAGCCACTGGCTCCAAGCCCTACCTCATTTATCACAAGCACAGTCCAATTCTGCTACGCCACCCTCATCTACCATCGAGGTGATGCTGCTGGTTGGAATGTGGAAGGAAGCTCTCTTTGTCTTTCATCTTCAACTCACTTGTCTCTCTCTCTGTCTCTCCCTTCTCTTGTATCCACAGAGAAGATCATAGATATTCTCCTGTCAGCTACAAGCAGCTACGGCCTGGGGGAAGAACTGGACAAGTAAGTTGATGGCAGTTGTCCTTTCAGGTTCTGATCCACATCATGCCGGCCCTTTCTTTTATTTCATTCTTTTATTTTTATTGTAGCTCTTTATTTAAGCTTCACTAGGCAACTGTACTCTTTGGCAGCCCCAAGGGGCAATGGGAAATAACTAGGAATGGGACAACATGCTTATCTCCCGATAGGATTCGATACGCACTATGGGGTTCACGATTCAATACAACCACGATACGATGTAATAAATTATAGTTCAGTGACCACAAGTCTGACTGTGCAAAATTATGTTTATTTCTGAGCCACAAATCTTTCTAGCGAAGGCATTGGCTTGCCAAAATGTAATCAGTAATTTAAAAATGTCATTACAAAGTGTAAATAATATAATTTGGATGGAGAGTTTGTGAAATTGTGATTTCCCGCTAGTGATCATACCGACGCCAGAACTTAATTTGGGCCAAAAGGGCAAATTTACAGCATCTTAATTAGCGAGGATGGGACGCTCTTCTCTGTTGCAGCCACACTTTGTGATTTAGACTGATAAGCATAAGCATCTTGCTAATGCTGCTTTATTTAACTAGATTAATCCTGAGATTTGAAAATAAACGACCAAGACGGCAGCCACAAATAGAATCGCAGACAAAATAAGTGAGTTTACTATAAAGCATCAGAAGCATTTGCAGTATGCCAGTTAAAGCCTTGGAGAGTGAGAGAGCACAAGAGGAAGAGAGAGAAATCCTTCATCTGTTGAACATCAGTGGATGAGGAACATCCTGGGAATACTCAGCAGGCTTTCCATGCTAATGTGATAAGTCTTAAGTAATTCAGCCCGCTGCCTTGCAATCACAATGTTAATGAACGGATCCCAGATCAGCTCATGCAGTAAACCTAGCGTTTTTCGATTCCACTTTCGGTTGAGCTTTTTGTCTTTATATGGGCCTCATCGGTTCCACAGACACTGTGCGCTGACCTTATTTCATCAGCTAGCTAAGACAATTAGGAATGTGTTTATTTTTCCACCCCGAATTAAGCAGTCCAGACTAAACAGAGGCCACTTGCTGAAGTGAATCTGAATCCTGAGAGCGCCAATACGATATCATATGGCCACGATATTAACCAAAGTGTCACACATTTCCCTCTGTTCACTTTCACACTTCTGGTGTCATGGCAGCAGGGATGGAAAGACATAAATGCATGTGGCAGTATATAAGACAGATACATAGGTTTGTGCACATTGTTATTGCGTATGTAAAATTATATGGGGGTTTTCCTTCTGAAATGGGACCATTGATCACCTGCTTTTGCAGATTGATTGCTGCTATGTGGGTGGAATGTATTTTGTAACGTGACTATTTTTAACTTTGTTTGCAGAATGGGAGCATTTAGAGCATGTAATCATCTGTGTTTTTGGAATATTTAATAACAAATGTCAGGTAGCTGTTTGTCTTCTAGCCCCTCATGTATATACAGTATATGGGTTGTACACGTTTTTGCATACATATTGGGTACTTGCATAACTAATAGAAATGTAATAGTACATTCAGCTAAAGGTTTGGTACATAATACTCGGTTCACAGTTCAATATTATCACTCTATTTTGAACAAAATCTAAATGAATGATACAGTAGGAATATTTACACACACACACACACAATCTTGTTTAGATGTGTTGTGCTTTGTTTTGAGGGTGAGAGTCAAAGTAAAAAATACAGTCCTCCAGTGAAATCTTACTTTAGTGAGATGTGGGGAGAGTTTTGTGGTAAATGACTTGAGTGAAATCGCGCCTCATTCAAATGGTGCTTACTTGCTGTGTTGCAGTTTGAGTTGTAAGAGATGCATCATCATAGGGAATGGAGGAATCCTCGCCAACAGGTCTCTGGGCCAGAGGATTGATGAGTTTGATGTGGTGGCGAGGTAAGTTGTGGCAAATTAATACTAAACTGTGTCACCCAGTGTACATACAATGTAGTCTACAAGCATGGTTTATTTTTACAGGGAGAGATGCACCCACACATTTACAGTTGCATATTACAAGGAACTACACTTCTTGTTGTTCCATGTTACTTACTTAAGCTACAATCTGCAACTTTTCTCCTTGAGAAAAGTGAATTGACAAATTGAGAAAAAAGTTGCATATTGTAGCTTTAACTAGTTTTCCAAATCCTTTACCTTGTATAAATGAAAATGTACATACCTATATGAACAGGGAAAGAGTGCAGGCCCTGTCATCCAGGGTACCTATGTAATATTACCTTATGTGCTTCTGGTGTAATGGCTCAACTGCGACTCGCACGCAAAATCGCGGTATTTGGCTGCTACGCGCCCTGTGTGATTCCAGCGTTACACTCCCAGCATTTTGCACTGCATCACAATATTTTGTCTAGGATAAAAACTTTTAACCTCTTCTGATTCGGACAATGCCGTTTTTTTCAATTGATTGTGCAGCTGTGTGTTGCAGGTTGAATGAGGCCCCAGTGAAAGGCTTTGAGAAAGACGTTGGCTCCAAGACCACCATGCGCATCACCTATCCAGAGGGGGCCATCCAGAAGACAGAGCGCTATGAGAGACAGTCCCTGTTTGTCCTCTCCGCCTTCAAAGCTCTGGACTTCAAGTGGCTCCGGCACATGGTCTTCAACCAGAAGCTGGTAAGACAGCTGACACCTTCAGAACAAGAACCATACAAATCCATGTTGATGTTGTTTTTAAGAACATCTCAGTTATACAGTCACCTCAAATCCGTTTGAGCACGAGTGTGATTCATCACCTGAAAGTCCACAGCCTCTGCTCTCTTCAACTATGAATGTACAAAATATTAAGGACAGGTGAATCCAGGTTAAAGCCATTATCCCTTACTGATTGCCCTTATTGAATCTATACTAATCACAAAGGAGGAGATGTAGATAAAGAGAAGCATACTAGCTAGAGAAGGATTTTTAAGCTTTGAGGCAACTGAGATGTGGATTGTGCAAAAGAAGCTGCAACTCAATATCATACCATGTACATTCAGTGTACAGTACAGTTACCTGACTGTCATCTGAAAGGACTTAAACAGGGATTCAGCTATGGTTAACCAGCAGATGGCAGTGGGAAGTTAGGAGAGGATGACAGTACATGATAAGCCATGTGCACCTGTTTGTCATGCTTGTAAAGATGCACACTGTTCTGAGTTTAGTGAGCAGCTGGACAAGTTATTAGGGCTGCATTAATTCAGTTTATTGTGTTGCAAATCGAACTTTGTTACACTACATTTACTAAATACCTCTGAAAATGCCTGATTGGAAAAAGAACTGGCTCCTACTGGAGGATTGCAACTATTCTATAATCCTGGATACATAAAAGCATGTAGAGAAAGACAATTTGCAACTGGTCAGAGTGTGAGTTGTCCTTGGTTAGAGTTACTACTTTTACCTCAGTTAGTGAGTTCCTACATTTCCCAGAATGCCTTTCGATAACCCCCCCCCCCCAGAGAAGGGCCGTGAACTTGCTGCTTTCAATCAAAGGTGGGAGTCGGGGCATATAAATGTCTCAAAAGTGTGATCTTTGAGCTGTGTGTTATTTCTGTACAACTTAAAGTGTAGCAATAGAGATTGCGATGGCGTAGTAAGAGCAAGAGCAAGAGTCTTGTGGCTGCATTGCATTCTTGTCTGTTGAGGCTGCTGTCAGTGGAGAAATTGGTCTCTCTGCCTCTTCTACGATGTGTTTCTCCATGTATGATCGTTGAATGTCGGTGCAAAACGGTGAGTCTAGAAAAACAAACAACTCTTTGATTCTGAGGGACTGACACCAAAACCTGACGTTTACTGTTTATGTTTTAGATCACTGAAACATTTTCTGCTATCACTCCATTGTAGCTGCACTGGAAATATCTCAATGTGGCATTTAGCCAGTTTTCCATGGGAATAAGAAAGATACACCACCAAACAACATGTCCGTTTTGCTGGTCTATCACCAGTTGATACCATACATTGGTGATTCCACCTCTAAGCAGTTCATGAAAGCTTTTACAATTGCTGTTCTAAACACCTATGAACTGGGAGAAACCCTCTGCTGCGATGCATTTTACATTTACAGGAGTAGCAACAGTGGTTTGTTTCTAATCACTGTTGACAACTTGGCAACTTTTCAGACCACCCTGGTGAGTTTATTTTTCAAAAGCGACTAATTTAATGTCATCTCTGACCACAGGGAACAATGTTAATGTGTTAACTCCCCGAGCATTTGGCGTATGGCTTAATGAAGTAAACTTTAAAAAAAAAATCATCTCCCTTTCCTCCATTATGATAAAGTTATCCGGTCGGCGGTCAGAGCTGCAGTAGCCAGTGTGCCCCTCCCCTCAGGTGAGTGGAGACATTTAATGAAAGGACTTAATTGGCTGCTCTGTTTGTGAATAGATAACCCTTATCTCTTGGAGGAGAAATTGTAACCCGTTGAATTTCCTTACATGCGTGTATGTGTGTGTATTTGTGTGTGTGTCTAGACTCCATTCTTGGAGCTAATGTTACCAGGGGCATTTTAAACTCAAGGACATGGCTGCATTCTCTGACATTGTAACACAGTAACTCTACCCGAAGAAATGCAGCTAAGTCGACTCATAAAAGCAGTTTCAAGTTGTCTGTTACCGTGTTAACAGTATTTTGAAACACATGTCAATTAGTTGACAAGAGCTCTAGGCCAATATGAGCAGGAAGGGGAGGGAGAGGTTTTCGATGTCAGATGAAACAAATTAGACACAAACAAGCCTGAACATGAGAGGGGTTGGTTAGACCACAGATGTGGCGTCAGGACTAGTGACATATGAAGTGTTACTGTTCTCATTTAAGGGAAAATCCATCATGCACGTATGAATATAACAACAACCACAGGCCACAAGGTCAACCCGGCATTCCGAGGTTGCCTGCTCACAGCTCAGATCTGCCTCGTCTCTTTTCTGAGAACCAGCTGTGGTTCCACACACGACGGCTGCGCACGCTCCAATGGGAATACGACACATTCCTGCAGCCGGAGTCACAACATACCTGCTTTCTACTCCCTTGCCTTCCTGGCAGGAGATCGTCCGGGGTCAAACGCTCACGGATCTCCAAGTAGATATGAATAGAGGGATAAAAGCGAGTAATGGCTGTGGAAAGTTAGCCTAGTTGTGCAGCGTTGTGCAGATGATCTCAGTGGGCTTCTGAGATTGCTTCTCGGCCATCCGGGGGGCAGCCGGGTGAAGGAAGGTAGAGTATATGTATGGTTTATTTTTTAAAGACAGATACTTTAAAATCATGAAAAAACAGCACACACCCAGTGAGTTGCTGACTACTGCTGTTTATCGATTTCAAAAAGGAACAAGATAGCTACACACTCTTCTCTTAATTGTGTGATGCTTGCTGACCAATAATGAACATCATGCAATTAACAGAAGAGTGTGCGACTCTCTTTTTTAGTTTTTACAAGGACAGATACACCCTGTGATGGATTGGCGACCTATCCTGAGAGTCTCCCTCTACATGCTGGGATAGGATCTAGCCCCCTGTGACCCTGAAGAGGATTTACACTAGAAAGGCCAAGCCACCGTCAGTTGATGGCTGTTTTGAATTTTAGAATTGAAATATCACAGCTCTCAAAATCCTAGACCGGTCTTACTAGAGTTTCAAAATCGCACAAGGTTGTTGTAGATGTAAACTCTGTTTTTTAAAGGCGCTATAAAAATAAAGATTGTTATTATTAAAGCCTCTGTAGGTAGGTTTTCTAAGTTCACATTTGTTTGAATTCAGCAAAGGTAATGTCCATTGTTGGGTGGACATAAATCAGCCATCATCTCGGCAATAATGATAATGCTATTGCTCTGCTATTCGCTTTCAACGTCAATTTTGAGGCTCCGGCATCTGACTAGTTGAGCTAAACTTCCTGTTTTCCTTCAAACTTACCTACCTAGTCTTTAAGGATATAGATTGACTATGCATGCAGTCCTGTAACCCTGACGAAGGCTGTTGCAGCTGCAACATGTTGGTTTTTGAAATTAAAGCTTCGTAATTTGTTCTCCAAGAGCAGCTGAATCTTTTTCATTCCTTTGCTTCTTTTTCATTCATGCACCTTGGAGGAGCTGCAAGGTTGCGACAGATTTTTTGCTACCTGACAATATTGGACACTTGGTACGGGGAATCCTTTGACTTCTAGCAGGCATGCCTATCCAACCCCCAACCCCCATGAGGCTTCAGCTCTGATGCACATCAGAAAGCAGTCGCTCTGCCAGAGCACTGAGGGCAGAACAGGAAGCCAGGGCTTCACCTATCCTGTCAGGAGGCGGCGGATATCACTGGGGTGGTCCAAGCCCTGGATCAGTTTTCACCTCCAGTGACAGGTGGGGGCAGAGACACTGACGAGTCAGTCAGCCATGGCAGCCATATTGCTGCATCCCTATCCTGCTTTATTGACATGTTTTACAAAGACCTACAGTGTAGCCATAAGATATCTCACCTCTGTAGTAATCCACGGAGTCTTATCAGTACAAAGAAGCATTGATAGAATCTGTTTACGCATCACGTGCATCGTTGGCTGTCGAAGGCAGTATAGGTGTAACATTTGACACTGCCACACAGTCATGTCGGCTGAACAATAATGGTGTCAGAGGGCTTTGAAGCTGATGAGGCCGGCCTCATTTCACAGCAACACTTCAGGATGGGAGATCAAGTTACTTCTCCCAGTACAGGAGTGCAGACAACAGAGCCGTTGGTGGACACACACACAGACTTGTCACTGGTTATGAATGAGCGAGAGTGTTGGCTGGCAGGAGACTGATGGCACGATAAGGAGAGTGGCGAGGCAGAGACTGAGAGCTGGCATTGTGCTGTAAGGACACAAACGACATCCATCACAGCCAACAGTCCCGATAGAAAATCCCCATTAGAGAATGTGCTACAGGCTAACAACTCCCTCAGACAAGGAGTCTTGCACAGCTGGCATCAACAAATGCATGTGACTGTTAAGGCAATACTCAAGTATTCCAAGTTTTTGAGTTGGCACATATGCACATAAGTTGTTTACAGTAACCCACATAAGCTCTTATCCAAATTATGAGAAACAAAAATGTGATGACAGGGATATTTGCCACGAGACATTCTGACAATTCTGTTAATTCATGTTTGATCAGGATGAATAGATGCATATGACACAGCTTATCCCAAAGTTTCAAGTTTATTTGACATTTACATAAAAATGCATTGGAATTCTTGATCATGAGCCGCGCGTCATTCAGCAAAAAGAACACATAAGAACACTTGAGAAACAGTAAAAAAAAGGACAAAGACACATCAGAAACAAAATAAAAGCATGATAAAACAAAACATGCAGCAGTACATGCATTGTCGGCAAAGTGCGATAAATATTACCTTAAAGCTACACTAGGCAACTATGTATATTGGCTGCTCCAAAGAGGTAACTGGTAAAATTTTGAACTTCAATACCAAGAAATGACCATACGCGACTCCTGAATTTCATATGTGCAAATAAGGTGAATCCACAGCCTCTCAATTAATTAAATTGTGATTCAGGCTGAAAAAATCTTGCCTAGTGCAGCTTTAACCCGTATACGAGCTATTATCCGGAATACTGTGCGCATGTAAACACATTCATTGATACAGTGATACAATGGATGTGAGAAGTGCTTGTCATTTGATCCTCTCCGCGGTGTGCAGATGGGTTTCCCACAGACCGTTGTGTCAACCCAGCGCCGCCACAGAGAGGTGTTCGGTTCCCATCTCGGTTAGAGGAGCAAAATGGTCTCTGTCAGACAGGATTACCAGCTGGGCTTTCAGTTAGGAGCTCACAGCTTAACGTGGAGCAGGGTGACAGCGCTATGCTAGTTAGCTAATAGCTCATACCGGCGCTGTTTGGTTTCTCCCTGCCCCGTGCTCCGGCATACCTGAGCGCCGCGAGCATCTCAGTGGCAGGTATCCCAGTAACTGTTCATACAGACATCAGGATTGCTGGGCAGGCCACTGGTAATTAGCCTAATGGCCCCAGGTATATTGATACAGGGGCTTCCTTTCCTGGCTGGCTTTGTTTGCTCCTCTTGTTTTTCATCAGTGTTTTTAATGCTGTTGACCTCTCCCCTCCATGTCTCATCTCAGGGTATTGCTTTCACTGGGCTGTTTAAGCGCCATCATATTTTCCACTCCTTTCCATTCTGCGGCCCAGCATTACCACTCAAGGGTTTGCATCTTGTTGGTAGTTGGCATAACCACTTGTTCACACTGTGAGCAACTTGGTTGACGGGCCGCTCTATTTACCTTATTCATTCGGCGGCCATTTTGAACACTTGGGGTGGGAAACTCTACCCAAAAGATATATATAGGTAGCATTACTTACTACATAAGTGAGGACAAGATAAACAGTTACCAAATTAGCTAGCAATCTCGAGGACAACCACAACGAATTTTCATCAGGGAAGTTAGTTAGCTTACTAGCTAGTTAGTAAGCTACTAGCTAGCTACCTAGTGCTTCAAATATATTTTTCAGTGGGGAATCTGTGAAATGACAAATGTTTGTATGATGTATCTTGGTTCACAATAGTACAACAGAGCGGGCTGGACTTGCTCTTCCATGTAGAGTTAGAGATTGACCAAGAAAAATAAGCTAAAATAACCGTATGTATTTATACAAATCATGTATTTTTCGCTGCTCTGATACTGCCTTTCCTAATGTCAACATAGCTAACTAGAAAGCGCTAACACACAGTAAAGGTTGTTTGTCCCTGCTGTGCATGTGATTATGGTTCTCAGGTAGCATAATGTTTTCATTAGTTCAGCCCATTAGCTTCATGTAAGAGCAAGACGGTCATTTTGTGCCTCATTACATCACATCTGGTTTTGATATTGGGAGTCCCTCGCACTTCAACACTTCATTATTAGCAGAAAACCTAAGTGGCAATAATCTCTGGAAAGGGTCTTTGTTACAGGAGTTTGACCACCTGGCTTCATTATGAAAACCTCTGTGGAAATTAAATTTAATCTCTTCTGCTTTTTATAGGTCCATGCAGACCACAAAGTAGCAAACTGTTAAAGGGTTGACCTAGCATGTTCCTGTTCAGGGTGAACCGGTTAGCCTATGGAACATGACAAAGAAAAAACTAGTATGTGTTCAGAGTGGTAGGGCAGCTATACAGTATGTAGCTATTACAACACTTTGCTCCTAAGCTAATGAAACTTTTAGCTAGTGTTTTTGTTTGGAAAATGTGTCCCAGGCTTTCAGAGTCCCTCAGTGTGATGTTGTTGTGACAGAAATATAGTTTATAGCCAAGTAACAGGGAGGTGGGTCATGTTAGGGCAAGTCCTTGACACCCTAACAAAGCACTTCAAAGCTACTTGTCACACTTCACGGTCACCTTTTTTATTCCAGCTGTCAAAGGCACACCTGACGTATCTGCACAGGTGACGCCCATTAAATTCACTGACCAACTGTTTTGCATCAGCTCTCACTTGGCCAGCCTTGGGTTGAGGAGTTCTGTAGGTAATCATGGAAAGAGCCGCTGCTCTGATTGGCTGGCAGTAGAACGGGGTCTGCCCCTCCCCCTCGCCTCAGTCGGAAGATGATTGGTCAACTCCAGTAAAGTTCTTCATCACAAATCAACCATGGTCTGAGTGGCCCATTTCAGGCGACATTTTTTCTAAATACAACAGCACAAACAGCAAACAGCACGATTTTCACTTTTCATTTAAGATTGCAAAACCCAAATCACTGAAAAACATTTCCATCTCTAAAGATAACCTACCCGCCTCACACACACACACACACACAATAAATGTTAGGCTTTCTAATTTGTCGAGTATGAGGGTCACACTAACATCACTCTCTCCCTTCCTCGCTATTTATCTCTCAGCGCAGCACTGACGGTTTCTGGAAGTCGGTGGCCAGGCATGTTCCCAGAGAGCCCAGCGACATACGAATCCTGAACCCCTACTTCATCCAGGAAGCATCCTTCAAGCTGATTGGCTTGCCTCACAACAACGGCCAAATGGGCAGAGGGGTGAGAGACCTGTTGTTTGATTCCCTGGCAGTCAATCGTGGTTTAAGTATAGCTGAAGAAAAGCAGCAGGAACAGTCAGCTGTTTCACACGTAGCAGTGAGTTAATTTGCTGGGACTGGAGCCCTAGTAGCCCGACTCCCCTGTCTGTCTGTTTACATCAGGAGCGGTCTGTCTTAACACACAGCAGATCCTCCAGGTACCCAAGCACCAACACAGACCCAGAAATGAGTCAGAAAACAGTGTTACCATTAGGCTGGTACAAATAGGACCAGGCTGCAAATCTCAGGAGCTGTAAGACGTCCACTGAGGGATGAAATCAAAAACCATAAGAAATTATACTTTGCAAGTATGTTTACATGTACACACATGTTCTGACTTATAGGTCATGTCTCGGTTAACCGCTTTTTGGTATAATCTATTCATATTTATGTTTGAATCCCAGTCACAAATGTCCCTCTACACAGGAATGCACAATGTTGGAATACTACAGTGGTAACTGACCCTATGCAGCAAATGAGAGAGTTAACAGCACTACACCTGGTCAGTGTTTCAATGTAACACCGACAGACCTGATACTGGACCATACCCATAGTAGGCCCAGTATGGGTACAGTACGTGTGCAATGGAAAAGGTCCAGATTGACTAAGACTGCATAACATGGGCAATTTGCAAATTTTTGTGCCTCCATTTCTTGAGCCCAAAGTTTTTGTCTTATTCACTAAGAAATTTATGCAAATCAACTTGTCCTGGAAGCCTTGAAAAAGAGCACTGAGCAAGCAAATAGCCTCATCATCACCAATTGCAAGCACAAATTGCTTCAGCTGTAAGACTAATTCACCAGTGTTGGCACCCCTGCACCCTAAAGCTGCTTTATAATTGGAGCATTCTTTGATCTGATGTGAGATTCTATGAAAACCCTCTGCCTTGCTGCCTGACTTGCTGGCGACGATGTCCGCGTCTTGCAGCAAATATAGCAGCTATTCTGAATGGACAAACTCTTTGAGCAAAGTCTTTACACCACCTTTCAAAAGATCTTATATGCGCTACAATGATTTGGGGGAGTTGGTGCTGCAAAGTGTTAGTAAAGTGGGTGCAATCTTGATTTGCATGACCTCACTTGCAAATATTTTGTGGGCAAAATAATGAGATTTACATATAATTTGCGTAATATATGCATGACAGGCACAAGCAGCTTTCAACTCATTGTGCACAGTTAGTGAATTTGGTCATTTTGGTGATATAGCATGCCGTCTTCCTTGCACAAACCTTTTGTTAATCTGGGTCTCAATATCGACACAACCAGTGCCCTCGGCTGCTCAGGGAGCCCAGCAGCAGAAATGCCCTGGCTGGGTGAGACATGGGAGTGTTAGAGGCAGGATGGAGGTGAGTGGATGTTGTGGAGGAAGTGCTAGCCTTTCTTATCAGCCAGCCAGTAAAATGCTGCTGGCAGGATTAGCGCTGTCACTCACAGGCCTCCGCTGAGAAGCCTTTCACCATTAACCTGCTGGCAACATCACAGCTGCTGTCTGTTAAAGTGAGTGTGTAGGCCTTCAGCACGGCAGATAAACCTCACAACTCCATTAGACACACAGCCAATAACTACCCCTCATTTCTGAACATCCAGCTATCTCTAATAGGAACAGCAAAGAGAGAGAGAAAGCTACCTCTCATACCATGTTGACGAACCATGTTGTCCCCCATGAATGATGCAGTCCCCATCTGTCAGTCAGTCAACCCTGTTTTTACCTGTAATTATAGACAGTCAGTGTAATTTTGAAGATCCCTGAACGCAGTGGTGAGATGCATCACTTCCCCAAATTTTGTCAAAATCTGATCAGTAGTGTCTGAGATACTGTGTGTGACACATGGACGAATAAACAAATTATGTAGCATCTCCCTTGAGCCAATCCATGTAGTAATGAAATGCTGGAGCACAGGGGTGCGTGTTCATTGTGGGGGGCATTAAAAGTCTCCTTCATCTCAATGACCTATAACTCCCTTTCTAATCCTTTGATTAAACTGTACATCTACCTTTTTGTTCCCCGTGAGGACCACATTGCGTCCTCATCGCCTCACTTAATGTTGTCTGTTTTTTCAGAATATCCCAACCCTGGGGTCAGTTGCCATAACAATGGCCCTCCATAACTGTGATGAAGTAGCCGTGGCTGGATTTGGCTACAACATGAGCACCCCCCATGCCCCCCTACACTACTACGAGAAGATCAGGATGTCAGCCATCAAAGAGGTAATTAAGGACCTGATTTGATAAGGCATAGATGCAAAGAAACTACAACAGGTATTGATGATAATATGTATTGATGATGATGATATGATGATCCCAGGAATAGGTCCATCAGCAAACTGGTCCACAGTAATTCAAATATTTCTCATGGCATCATGTGGAAATAATGGAACCAGTGAATAATAAATGCTGTTAGTCACTCTCATAATCATGAACTTAAGGGGTGTCATCTTTATTAACATGCTTACCTCTTACCCACATTCTCACACCAGTCCGCACAGACAGCCAGTAGAGAAACAACCACTGGATATGTTGTATATCGATTATACTGTCAAAATAAAAGCAAACACTAAATAATGATGTCTTTTTTTTTGCATAATTATCTCATAAAGCACGGCAAACATTTACAAGCTGGCCTAAATATGTGAACCTTGCACAATAATTGTATTTATTTTATTTGTTTTACTTTTATTTATGTAACCAGGCAGTCCCATTGAGATCAAGAATTTATTTTTCAACCTGGTCATGAAAACAGCATCAAAACAAAACACACCAGTGTTGTATAGAATATCCTGAAGCAAAAGCACTCCAATTCAATATTAGTTTAAACTCACCAAGAGACCCCAGCTCTTTAAATAATTTCACAGTAAGTTCCATAAGGAGAGAGCAGAGTACATGAAGGCACTTTTGCTTGACCCTTGGGACAGATGATAAACCGTAAACGGTAATTTCCACCAAGTTTTTAGAGATATAACAGCACAAGAACTCAATAAGCAGAAGCAATACACAGTTGTAAAAGGTGCAAAAACATTGGGAGGAGGCATGTGAATAAAAAACATGCCATAATCATATAGTGGCATAAAAGTGGTGGTGGCCAGTTTGTTTTTAACTGCAAAAGACAAAACATGATTCATCCCTAAAATAAAATCCTAATTTCAGCTTTAATTTGTTAGCTTGTTGTTGAATATTTGGAGTGAAGGAAAGGCAGTCATCAATTAAAATTCCTAAATAAGATTCAACATTCTCAGTTACTTAAAGTTTGGTTTTGTTCAGTTTCAAGGGGTACAAAGTATCTTGTACAGTGTTATAGCAGCTTAGAGGTTATTAAAGGCATACTTTGCAGCACAACAGTAAATGATCATATCATCGGCATACAGATGAAATTAGCATTTGACACATTTTGGCCTACATTATTAGCATAGATGGTAAATCAGAGAGGGCCGAGTACAGAGCCCTGTGGCATTCCTTTACAGACAGATAATATTTTTCAAGTGACATCATCAAGTTGAGTGCACTCCACTAGTTTACAAACCACCGTACTTGGGGCCAGCTTGAATTCTATACTAAGTAATCATCGTCTAGGAATGATGTTTATCAACAGCAAATAATTTTCAATGACACGAGCCATCCTTTTTATTGCCAAGAGTCTTTAAATAAGAGTAGAACGGGTGTTGGATGTTATGTATAGAAATAGATATAGAAATTAGGTGTAGAAACTATGATAAATTTTGGCTAAAACCTTTTGACTTTGTTAAGTGTGACAACTCTGCAAGCCACTTTGGCACGTAGCCAGCTGGTCTTCAATCCATTCTTTCTATTTTAAAAATTAACTTGGCCACTAAAAAATTAATGTAGCCAGTTAAATTATGAATCCTCTGGCCAATGTGGTCATTTGACAAAAAGTTAGTTCGATTTTTTCAAAGACTGGTGAGGTGTTAGTAGCATGGGTTTGAGGCTGACCTAAGATACTCTCAGCTATGAACTTCCAGAGTTTAGGCTGATGAGTCATCCACTCCATCCACAGGTCAGCTGATTGTTGCCCTAGTATTTCCTGCTCTCTACCCTTAAGGGACGATACACCCACACAGAATTCACAGCCACTAGTTTGCTCCAACTGTGTTAGCATTCCAACCAAGCCGTCCGCCAACATCCTTTTTGTTTAGTTTTCCACGTTTACGCTGCACAGGAGTTTACTCTGACCTTTCTCTCATTATTTAATATGCCTCTCAGGAATCTGGAAGGAATCTACCAAGTATGCTGACTTGCGTAATGGGATGTGTACTAAATCTCAAGTGTAGTCTGAGTCTGTGGGTACTGTTTCTGAGAGCGGCGCAACCGCAGGCACTACATCCAGTGTCTAACCTGCCATTCATTCCACTGCTTAAGTACACAGTATTCTCCCCGCTCATAAATCACTCTCAGCCCAGTGACATTGAGGCAGAGTGGCTTGTCCATCGCTGACATGCGATCCCCCTCATCCCATCTCCACAGACTACCTCCGACTTGTGTTTCAGTTCAAAGAGGCGCAGAGCTGTCTCCATCCCACCGCCTGCCATGTATAATTGAGTCAGGGCAAGAAATTCACTTATTTTTATCGGGGCCTTTCTTTTGCCCACCTGGACTGATATTTTTGTGGTGGTGGGTGGCATTTTTTGGTCTAATTTAATAAACACTTGTTTAAAAAGAGACGCACACTTGCACAAAGAATGTTGCTACTGTTGGCATACACTAAGCTGGACTTCTTTTCAAGACTAGTTTTTCTTTTTATCTAGGAGCATTGTTTGCACTCTATGAACTTTCATGCCCCAAGGCCCTGTAAATCACCTAGCCTGAATCTGTGATTGTGTTCTTTATGTGACAGAACCACTGTAGAGCCACCTACCTTACACCTATCTACCTCTGCCTTAATCACCTGCAGGTGGAGCGTTTTTTAATGATTCGTAAGACATTTCTGTGTAATTAGATAGTATACACTGGAGAATGACCGCAAGGATAGGAGAGACGGGATGATATGCAACACAGGTCATGAGTCATGAGGTTCAAACCTATACAACGTTGTGAGGAAATGGTACGCACCAGGTATCGTCTGCTGAATCACCAGGGCAGCCAGCCTGCTCAGGTTATCACATTTCCCCCATAACACAATCAAAATGAGACAGTTAACCCTAACAAGGCAAAATTCAGCAAATACTGCATTTGTTGATATGAAAAGTAAGTGCCCAAAATGCTGCATTGTTGGAGCAGATTATGGGATGATTAGAGTTAGAGAGATTGAATGGAGGAAGCTTGTCTAATCCATGCCCAGAGGATTCCCTTCCTGTTGCACAGGGAAGTAAAGAGGAAGTGAAGAGTGCACTTTCTCTTTCTCTCCCTCTGTCTTCATTTCTCTTTTTTTATCATTCTTTACTTGTGTCTTCCATTCTTTCTCTCTCTCTTTTCCTTTCCGTCTCTCTCTCTCTTCCTCCTTCTGTCTGTCAGTTTACTGTCCCTGCAGGCTCTGAACAAGAACCAACTGTGCCTGAGATACTGTAACTGCTCTCCTCAGAATAGAGCAGATAATTATCCTCTTGAAAGCTGAACGTTTGTGTCAGTTCCACAGTTCCACCCTAAAACGCAATTTGAAGCGGGACGTTTTCACTCGCTAACTCAGACATTCTCAAACTTGTTCATTCTCCAACCCACTGCATTACTGCCATATGAATCATGACTGTCCAATCAAATCAGTTGCTGACTACTCATAGATCCACATTATTGTGTAGGTAAACAAGCACAGGTGTGCGAGAGTATGCCAAATCACCA